>NC_134836.1:59973601-60030982 GCF_004210375.1 Tachypleus tridentatus
CATTGTTTATATGATGGCCAATCATAGTTCAGATCTTAATGAAGGTTTCGTGATTACTGAGATCACGAAAATTCTGTCGTTTCATGAAATACATGTCCTATACAGTGAAGGTAGGGCACTTGTTTCTTATTTATTTTAAGTTGATACTCGTGAAACACATCTAATATTCTTGTTACATCTGAAAAGACAGTGGCAGGGTTAGGATTTTAAAGTGGATAAATTACGCTACTTGGAAAATGAGGAACTGGTTCTTGTATTGATTACTGTGCACGAAGAGTTCTATTTATCTTCCTTCATTTATTGTTTTCCGGCTTCCTGAAAGTTAAATCATCCAATGGTTGATGAAAGCTCAAACGTACGATATAGTCTGGGAAATAATCTACAGTGCATAATTTATCATTTTCTTCTTTGAACCTAACTTACATTAAACGTATGTTACAGTTAGTTAACCTAAAATGGTCAGATTGTCTTCATTTGGCATAACGTCCTCCCCACACAGACCGTTGAAAAAAGATAGAACACCAGAACTGTCGGTTTACAATTTTTCCCTTTTTTCGTATATTTTGAGATGTTTTAGCTCCAGTTTGTGACAATGCTGGGTTTCCATTTGTTTGTTAGTTGCAGTACTTGTCTGGATATTTACTTGCAAAACCAAAAAAACAATTCTGAAATTATTTAAATTTAGTTATACGCACAAACTTTTTATGTTGTCAATGCTGCCTTCCCTCTAGTCATACACTCAGTGATGTCGAGAAACCCACTTGTTGAGAAATTTATATGCAAAAACGGCTCGTTTGGGTTGAGAAAATATTTTACATAGAAGAGCGAACAACGTTTCGACCTTCTTCGGTCATCGTCAGGTTCACAAAGAAGGAGGTAACTGACCGGAAGCTGACCACATGTTTGAAAGGGGTTGTGTAACTGTGTGTCGAAATGTAGAGGGCGGTATTAGATGTTTGAATATATAATTTTATTTATTTTATTATATTAATATAGGTATAAAGGCGTTCCTTTATATTGGTTTATTTTGGGTTTAAGTTGTTGTATAAGTAAGGCTTCTTTAATTTTGCATTTGTTTATGTTTGTTTCTTTATTTAGTATTTGAGTGTTTTCTATGGTTATGTTGTGTTTATTTGACTTGCAGTGTTCGAAAACGTGTGAAGGTGACTTTTTATGTTCTTTGAATCTGGTTTCCATTTTTCTACTTGTTTCTCCAATATAGAAGTCGTGGCAGTTATCACATTGTATTTTATAAATAATGTTGGTGTGGTGTTTGTCAGTGTAGTTTTTACATAGTATAGACCTCAGTTTTGTGCCTGGTTTTTGAATAAATTTGGTATTAACTGGAATGTCATATTTTGTTACTAATTTTTGCCAAATGTTGGTTATTTGTTTGCTGATGTCAGGAATATATGGTATACAGCAGTATATGGTTTCGTGGTTTTTTGATTCGTGAGCTGTATTTACACCTGTCTAGGTGTGTGCGTATAATGTTTTCTACGGTTTGTGGAGGAAACTTATTGATGTTGATGAAGTATTGTTTTATTTTGTGTAATTCATCGTTAATTTTATCTGGTGAGCATAGTTTTATGGCTGTATTTATTTGGTTTCTTAGTATGTTTAGAAGATCTAGCCAGGAGACTTGTGATACTTTCTACGGAAAACAAAAACAAGAAAACAACCAACAGAAAGAAGACAACTTAGATAATTTTATTGACATCCAACAGCCAAACTTCCCAGGTAAAATTAAAAATTTATATTTTCCAGAAACACCTAAAACAACATCTTAAACGATTTTTTCAAAGAATTTTCTCACAAAACCATCAACATAATTTCACAAAACAGAAAACTAAAAAACAACCTTACAAAAAGAGACATTAATTCCATTAAAAACCTAAAACAAGACAAAAACATAAAAATTCTAAAAGCAGATAAAGGTAACGCTATAGTCATAATGAACATGAATGAATACATCCAAAAAAATGAATAACATCTTATCAGACACGAACAAATTTAAACCAATACACACAAATCCAACAAAGACACACGAGACGCAACTGAACAAATTACTACTACAAATGAAAAAAGCCAACACAATTTCACAAACACTTTATTCCTACCTACGTAAAACCGACTCACGCACACCGCAAATATACGCCATCCCCAAACCTCATAAACCAGATTGTCCATTACGACCAATAATGTCCACATATGAATCGTTTAATTACAATCTTGGTAAATACATAGCATGGGCATTCTCCAAATATGTAACATCAGCCAGCTCATTCATCAAAGACTCTTTTAATTTCAAGTCTAATCTAAATCAACTTAATCATAAAGCCTTAATGGCCAGTTTCGATGTTATATCCCTCTTTACAGAAGTTCCAACCACTGAAGCCTGCAAGATAGCCTTAGAACTCTATATCCGAGACCCTAAACCAACTATAGAAATTCCCAGTAACCAGTTAGAAACCCTCAGAGAATTCACCACGATAAAGACAAACTTCATGTTCAACAACCAAAATGATATACAAACAAATGGCCTAAGCATGGGCAACCCAGTATCACCAGTTCTAGCCAATATTTTTATGACACAAGTTGAAACACAAGCGATTAACACAGCATTACATCCATCACTATACTGGTACAGATATGTAGATGACACAGTTGCAGGATTCAAATTTACAGAACACATACTTAATTTTTCAATCACATTAACTCTATACATCCCAACATTAACTTCACATGTGAACAGGAAGAAAGCAATCAAATATCATTTCTTAACCTCAAAATTACAAGAACTGACACACAATTCAAAACAGAAATCCACCGAAAAATCACCCATACTGGACTATACATTCCTTGGGACTCAGCACATGAAACAAAACAAAAACTCAACATACTAAGAAACCAAATAAACACAGCCATAAAACTATGCTCACCAGATAAAATTAACGATGAATTAAACAAAATAAAACAATACTTCATCAACATCAATAAGTTTCCTCCACAAACCGTAGAAAACATTATACGCACACACCTAGACAAAAAGCAAAATCAACCACCAACTAAAGTAAATACAGCTCACGAATCAAAAAACCACGAAACTATATACTGCTGTATACCATATATTCCTGACATCAGCAAACAAATAACCAACATTTGGCAAAAATTAGTAACAAAATATGACATTCCAGTTAATACCAAATTTATTCAAAAAACCAGGCACAAAACTGAGGTCTATACTATGTAAAAACTACACTGACAAACACCACACCAACATTATTTATAAAATACAATGTGATAACTGCCACGACTTCTATATTGGAGAAACAAGTAGAAAAATGGAAACCAGATTCAAAGAACATAAAAAGTCACCTTCACACGTTTTCGAACACTGCAAGTCAAATAAACACAACATAACCATAGAAAACACTCAAATACTAAATAAAGAAACAAACATAAATAAACGCAAAATTAAAGAAGCCTTACTTATACAACAACTTAAACCCAAAATAAACCAATATAAAGGAACGCCTTTATACCTATATTAATATAATAAAATAAATAAAATTATATATTCAAATATCTAATACCGCCCTCTACATTTCGACACACAGTTACACAACCCCTTTCAAACATGTGGTCAGCTTCCGGTCAGTTACCTCCTTCTTTGTGAACCTGACGATGACCGAAGAAGGTCGAAACGTTGTTCGCTCTTCTATGTAAAATATTTTCTCAACCCAAACGAGCCGTTTTTGCATATAAATTAGTCATACACTGCTAAATTAGGGTCGGCTAGCTCGAATAGCTTTGTGCGAAATTCAAAAACAAAAAAAAACTTATTGGAGTACCTGCGCCCTATCCTCCGGAAGGAATTGAACCCCTCAATTTAGCATCGTGTGGAAAGTAATATACCATCGTCTCGAAAGTAATCGCTTCCCCAAGAGAAGCCCTCGATCTGAGCACATTTTGGTTCTTTGCCCCCTTTTGTATTTAAATTTATTATTAAAAAACTTTCCTTTGTGACTAGTGATTGCGTGAAAACTCGATGTGCAATCTGCTTGTCACGTGTTCGAACCCCATAACCGAAAATGCTCATCCTTTCAGTCGTGAGGTCGTTATAATTCGACGGTTACTCCCACTATTCGTTGGCACATATTAAGAAGGGCTAGTACAGATAGTCCTTGTATTTCTTTACACGAACATCCGAAAGAAAACAACACAGCATATATTTATTTTACAATGTTTTGTTTAACAGAAATAAGACACTTTATAAGTTCCTTGACTATTAAATTATAATAGAAATAGAACAACTTTGTCCTCTATTTTTAATAATAATAATAATAGCATTTAGAAGAACACTTTGTACAATTTATTTTAATAACACAGATGAAATCACAAAAGTTATTAATTTCGTAAATGAAGGATCTTATTCTGCAATTTTTTTAATAATTCTTTTGCTCACAAAGTAGTAAGAATAGGTTTGTTCTACAAAACACAAACGAACTTGTGGTAATAGCAGAATGTACGAATTGTTTGTGTGTATATATGGTTGATTTGGGACTGTCTCATCAGTAAACTTTGCTGGTATATTACACAAACAAAATAATTACGTTACTGCGTATTTAGATGTAAGAAAATAAGAAACACAAACGTAATTAAAATGGACAAAAGTTTTACTTTATGTTGGGTATAAAAAACAACCATAGAAAACAAATGGCCCGGCATGGCCAGATGGGTAAAGGTGTTTGACTTGTAATTTGAGGGGCGTGGGTTCAAATCCCGTCGCACCAAACATTTCACTCATTCAGCCGTGGGGGCGTTATAATGTGATGGTTAATTCCACTATTTATTGTTACAAGAGTAGCCCAAGAGTTGGCGGTTGGTGATGATGACTAGCTGCTTTCCCTCTTGTCTGACACTGCTAAATTAGGGACGGCTAGCGCAGATAGCCCTCGTGTAGCTTTGCGCGAAATTCAAAACAACAAACAGAAAACAAAACAGATACCCGTTTATAGGACTGTATTTCTTGTCCTGATAATTAAGTCACTTTAACTCGTTATTGTATAATGTTAGTTATATAAATATCGTAAAACAAGATATTGCTTTTGTCTATCTCACGTGTTCGAGTTCACTGAATGAATCAAATTTGTCTTTGTGCTTTTCAAGCCCCTTGTTCTGGTTAACGTTACTTATATCTTATTATCTCAGTGTTTTTTACATGTTCTCCTCGGTGAGTTAGCAATGAATTTATGGACTTAATGAAACAATACGGTGTTCAAATCGAATCTGTGAACAAAGGAGATAGCTCAGTGTAGATTTGTTTTAAAACAAACAAAAAGAATACTTTATATACTTTGTTACGTCACACTTAAGAACTTCGCAATACTTTCTGGTCTTCCTCATTTGTTAAGCCTAGTTATATATGATACAGACCACCATATTTTTAAAATCCTTTTAATTTAATATTGTTTTTATGCTCTTATTAAATTGCCTTATCCACTCCTTCCAAATGACACAGTAGCACCTTTGAACACTTATAACGTTAAACAGAAGGGTTGGATTATTCAGGTGAATACAAAACACAACTCATTTCGTAGTTTTGTGCTTAACTCGAAACAAATAATTTATGAAACTTACTTTGATGGTTCACTTTACTCTAGTAATATAAACGCAAGAAATAGTGTTGTTTTCAAAAGTGGTGATAATGTATCATAAAACGCACTTCGATTGGTTCACTTTACTCTGGCCCAGCAAGGCCAAGCGTGTTAAGGCGTTCGACTCGTAATCCGAGGGTCGTGGGTTCGAATCTCAGTCACACCAAACATGTTCGCCCTTTCAGCCGTGGGGGCGTTATAATGTGACAGTCAATCCCACTATTCGTTGGTAAAAGAGTAGCCAAAGAGTTGGCTGTGGGTGGTGATGACCAGCTGCCTTCCCCTCCAGTCTTATTTATTTACACTGCTAAATAATGGACGGCTAGCGCAGATATCCCTCGAGTAGCTTTGCGCGAAATTTAAAAAAACAAACAGTTTACTCTAGTAATATAAACGCTAGAATAGTATTGTTTTTAAAAGTTGTGACAGTGTAGTGTTTATTTTTATTTTTTTAGTTTCTCAATGGACTAATTTTGAGATATACTCTTCTAAACATCTTTCCTAAAGCGTACTGCTCTAATTTTTTGCACATGTTTTATGTTCGTCAGTGGAACAATTTGGTTTTGTGCTAAACTGGAATTATGTTTAAACCTTCTTACGGTATACTATTCTGGCCTTCTGTAGCTATTGAATGTAAAATCAACAGAAGAAAAGCATGTTTTATATTAGACCATGTTTATTGTTTCTGTTCTGTTTACTGTTCTGTTCTACACAGTTTCATCAATTGTCCAGTTTATCAAAGTACACAATATACCTTAATTATATAAACATCTCCAAGAATACGAATCGCTTAAATAATACGTGAATATAAGTACAGCTACAGGTCAGTAACGACCAATAGAATGGTACGAACTAAAGGATTCCTTAGTTGGAATGATAATTAAAATAGGTGAGAAATTGTCAGTTCATTTGCGAAAATGTAGTTGATTGTGAAAACGTAGTAATACAGTTCATTTGACATTGGAAAATAGAATGATTCTCGTGAAATGGTTGCAAAGGTTGCGTGTAATACTATCAAAAGTTCTCTCCATGGGATAGACTACAATGGAAAAGTATTTAATTGGAAGCCACTGCTCCCCCCATGGTAATATTTGTAAATCGACAGCAGTTGGTATAACAGATGCTACCAAACTATTCTGCGTATCAAGAAATCTGTCAAGATGTGCACAAAGATAGTACAGTTATCTTCCTGTGTATCTCCAGAACTGTTCAAGAATGTGTGTCATAAGTAAATTAAGGTAAAACGATATTTTCATCTTTCTCTCAAAGTAAATGAATAACTGAAAGTCAGACTATTTTAAAAAGTTAATCTAACCTAACGACATATACCAAAGTGGACTTGCTAAATTCAGTTTTGATATAAAGGTGTATTTTCCTTTCCAAAAATTATATGTATATATATGTATATTATTCAAATAATTTGAAAAGAAGATATCGTGATATGACTGACTATAAAGTTTTATTTCCTTGTCTGGAGAAGCCACCTGTCTTAACCACTGTATAGTACTGTATTGTCTGTCACTCAGTCAGCAGACACAAGAATGGCGTCATATAAAGGACTCTTAACGTTGTAATTTTTGCTGTGGTAACGCTAAAAGATTATGTACTCTGTAGGCTACAACATAGTGTGACAAATAAAACTCAAAAGCGATGAATAAAAACATTTATTATTCTTAATTTTGGTTTTATTTACTTTTGAAAGAGAACACTTCCGTGGATCTCGGGATTAACTGTTTGTTTTTTATAAGTTTACGCAAAGCTATACAAGGACTAGCTATGCATAGCTAAGCCTAAATTTAAAATGACAGGCTAGATTAGAGCAATGATCACTTTTTATTGACTGCTCGTATTAGACCGAATAATGGGTTTGTTTGTTTGTTTTGGAACTTCGCACAAAGCTATTCGAGGGCTATCTGTGCTAGCCGTCCCTAATTTAGCAGTCTAAGACTAGAGGGAAGGCAGCTAGTCATCACCACCCACCGACAACTCTTGGGCTACTCTTTTACCAACGAATAGTGGGATTGACCGTCACATTATAACGCCTCCACGGCTGGGAGGGCGAGCATGTTTGGCGCGACCGGGATGCGAACCCGCGACCCTCAGATTACAAGTCGCACGCCTTAACACGCTTGGCCATGCCGGGCCATCCGAATAATGGGAACTACATTAACTGTCACTAACTCAAGACCCAAGTTCGGAGCTCGTTTTATCGGCGAATCATGAGCCTTCAAATTCACAGTTCGAGTCACTAACAACTTGGTCACGCTCAGTCAGGTCTGCTTTCTATTAAGCGTAATGTTTCATAACGGGCTATTTCTGCTATGCTTGATTTGGCTTGATTTGCTTTGAATTTTGCGCAAAGCTGCCCGAGGGCTATCTGTGCTAGTCGTCCCTAATTTAGCAGTGTAAGACTAGAGGGAAGGCAGCTAGTCATCACCACCCACCGCCAACACTTGAGCTACTCTTTTACCAACGAACAGTGGGATTGACTGTCACATTATAATGCCCCCATGGCTGAGAGGGCGAGCATGTTTGGTACGACAGAGATTTGAATCCCCGATCCTCAGATGGACCGTTTTAAACACCAGGTATCTTGGTATCTGTAACAAGTATGATGCAATTTTAAACCAGTGAACTGGTACAAAACTAAATATGGTACATGGCTTGTCACAAATTAACGAAAGGATTTATTGTGATCTCTGGTTACTGAGTAAGGAGAAAAAGGTATTGATTAGGCTTGTACTAAAGGATAAAAAAGTGGACCTTGCAAAATATCAGACCAGTATTCTCGTCTTTATGTAGTGCACATTGAAATATTGACTTTATATGGAAGTTCAGTAGAGTATGGGTTTATTTTAAAAAAGGGCTTCTCGGCATACCTTCTATTCAATTGTTGCTTACCTCAAGCAGCTGCGAAAATGAAACGTATATTTATGGTATTTCATAGAAAGATACATCGGCCTATGAATATCTGTGCAATTGGACGGTTGAATCCAAAACTGGAAAACTGACATCCCTATACATTACATAGATTATGGAAAGCAAGTAGGGAGGAATGGTATGCATCATTCAGAACTATGGTCAAAATGCATGGCTGTTATGTTAAGCATGACTGGACATGACAACACTGACCGTAACTACTTGGTGAGGCTCCAAAATAGTTGTATATAGCATTATCAACTTTCTCTACTAAACGTAACTATACTAAAAATATTTTAAAATGTCGTTGTAAATGGAACATTTAATCTTTTCCATAATGAGCCATGTAATACGAAGTGTATCAGTTGGTTTTTGTAAAGTGTGTCTTATTACTGATTAACCCTAAATCAGAGCTGGACATTAACCACTAATCAAACTACGAAACGAAGTCAAGGTGAAAGAATAAAAATTTACATGTAGGAGGCAGATACAAATATCAAAACATAATATATATATATACAGACAAATATATGAGCGAGTTTCAATAGCAGGCGATCGAAACAGAAATTTAAAAATAATGTTATAATCTCCAGAGAAAATCAGCATAAAAAGAAACCAAAGTTCCAGGCACTAAAATGAGTAATAATTAATGCAATTTGTAAATCATTTAACTAATTCTATAATGTTGGTTGAAAATAAAAATGAAACTATCTTTGAGTCCCAAGTGATCAATAAGTTAAATGACCTGCAGAAATACATCACTTGTCGGCTACAAACGTGTCAAATAAATAAAATTAAAAGTCCAAGAAGCCTATTTCGTAATGTTACGAAGTTTTGTGTAAGAATTGGTTGTGACTGAGAAAATGTCCAACTTCTAGTAAGTCCATAAAGGAATTAGAGGACAATCTTTTGTTGTATAGCCATTGTGGAGTTTACTAGCTGTATAATACTAATTACGGAAAACAGGTGTACAAGGTTGGACAGGAAAACATCTGTTGGCGTAATTTTGAAGAAAGGTTTAAAGAAAAGTTGTTTAACAAAATGAAGACCAGAAGAGGAAACGGAATAAATCAAGAGATTATTGTTTGTTTGTTTGTTTTGAATATCGCGCAAAGCTACACGATGGCTATCTGCGCTAGCCGTCCCTAATTAGCAGTGCAAGAATAGAGGGAAGGCAGCTAGTCATCACCAACCACCGCCAATCCTTGGGCTACTCTTTTACCAACGAATAATGGGATTGATCGTCACGTTATAACGCCCCTACGACTGAAAGGGCGAGCGTGTTTGGTGTGACAGGGTTACTGAAGTAAAATTTAAGGGAAGATTCATCCAGTTAATGATATAATTAGCTAATTGTTGGTCTCCAATGGCTCACCAATAAACGTTAATGGAAGACTCATCCAGTTAATGATATAATTAGCTAATTGATGGTCTCCAATGGCTCACAAATAAACGTCAAGGGAAGACTCATCCAAGTAATGATATAATTAGCTAATTGTTGGTATCCAATGGCTCGCCAATAAACGTTAAGAAAAGATTCATCCAGTTATTGATATAATTAGCTTGTTGCTGATCTGCAATGATTTTCACACTCTACTGTCTCGTATTTCACTTTACGTCCCCTACTGGAACAGTGGTAAATCTACTGATTTACAACGTTAAAATTAGGGGTTCAGTTACCCTCGGTGGACACAGCAGATAGTCAGATGGGGCTTTGCTATAAGAAACACATATTTTCACTTTACAAGAGGTGTGCAGCTAGTAGCCAAATATTTAGCAAACAGCACTGTTAAGGGTACATGATTGTGTCCAAAAACACAAAAAAGCTTTACAATTTGAAGCTGCGTGTGTGTTATGAGAGTAGCCGTTGGATACTATCAATTAATTAGCTGCTTTCTTCTAGTCAACCAGTTCAAAATTATGGACGGCTGTTGCTGATAGCCCTGGTTTAGTTTTGCGTGAATATTCAAAACAAACCTAATTAAACTATCATGGGTTCTTCTAACGGTATTTGAGAGGCTTTTTTATTTGTATAACCGTTTTCATGTATACAACATTATTGTAAAGCTTTATTTTTTAAAATTTCGCGCAAAGCTACACGAGAGCTATCTGCGCTAGCCGTCCCTAATTTAGCAATGTAAGACTAGGGGGAAGGCAGTTAGTCATCACCACCCACCGCCAACACTTGAGCTACTCTTTTACCAACTAACAGTGGGATTGAGCATAACATTATAACGCTCCCACGGCTGAAAGAGCGAGTATGTTTGGTGCGATTGGGATTCGAACCCGCAACCCTCAGATTACGAGTCGAGTGCCGTAACCACCTGGCCATGCTGGGCCAGAGAGAGGTTAAGGAAGAAATGTGGTGCCGATAAAAAACAAAACATAAAATTTTTGTGTGTTGTTGATATAATAATAAGTAGAAACTTATTATGTTTTAAGTTGGTTTCAGTCAGTTTCTAATAGAAATAAGTACAAATGTAAAAGTTGAAAGGAAAGCGAAGTTCCAGGAAACACGATTAGAACAAAATGGCGTCTGAAGTCGAACTTTATCAGACAACTACATCAACGTGTACTTTCCGTCCCCCAGTGGCGTAGCGGTATATCTGTGGACTCACAATCCTAAAAACCGGGTTTTGATACCCGACGTACACAGAGCACAGATAAACCATTGAGTAGCTTTGTGTTTAATTATAAACGAACAAGGAAAACGTACTTGCCACCAGGAGGTAAAACGACCCCCCATTCTGAGTATACTTATCAAATACACTGTTTATTTTCAGGTAAATCGACGAAAATTATACTATTAGCTAAAGAATCTTCATAAAAACAATGAGATATTCATCACTGTACAAATAAAAAATGGACAAGTTACCAACAAGTACAGTATTCACAAATGAAACAAAAACAAACATCGAAAACTACAATATTCAACTCTGGAACAATTGACAGTTCACTGAGAACCGTAGTATAAACTGGATTAGCCATCAGGAACTACAATGTTCGACACTATAAATTTGACAAACTGCCAAGAACATTTATTCAACAGTATAATCTGGGAAAATGTGATACAATAAAACACTATGCTCGTTGATTTTGAAGTTAAGCACAGAGTTGCACAATGAGCAATCTGTGCTCTGCCCACCACAAGTAACAAAACCTGCTTTCTAGCTTTGTAAGTCTGAAGAAATTTCGTTGTGATAATACTGGGATTCATATATACAGCATGACTTTAAAAAAAAATTCAACCCGCTATTTTCCTTTACATTATTACGTTAGAAAATTGATTATGAAGTAACATTATTAGATGTGTATCGTTTAACATTTCAAAATCACTGATAAAAAACTAATTTAAAGCAGACAAAAGCCTAAGAGACCAGCGTTCTAAGAAAACTTATATAAAAACGCATTTAGCTCTGTGGTATCTTCTAATAAGTCGCGTGCACTCTAAGAGACCAACGTTTTAAGAAAACTTAAATGAGCTCATTTAGTTATATCATATCTTCTAAAAACCCCAGTAAACTGTGTCAGAACACGATTAAATCCTAAAGTTGAAACGTTTTTCTAAAAGTCCTTATTTTTGCGTGTTTCTAATTGATTCCAAATCCTCATTATCCTGGTTACTAGTGACTTTTTTAGTCGTTTGTGAATTTCGAATTATTGAACCACAAGTTTCATTCTATAAAATCTTTCGCCTTAACTATTTCATAGAATTTATTTCAGCCGAATGAGTTTCATATTATAATATGAAACTTAAGTGTCATGTTTATTTTATCGGATACCAGTTACGAAAGTGAACAGAAACAAACACTGGATGTTAGTTTTACTTTGAAAACTATACTGAGAGTCAAAATGGGAAAGGTTGTTATTGGTGTCCAGACAAATTTCCTTTGTTCTAGATGGGTTTCCAATATATAAAGATCGTGTTTCTTCTTACACATGTGCTGAACTACAAATCAGTATATACTGCCCATTATCAAGAGGCGTTATGCTAAGAATATTCCTGAAACCGTAACCGAAAAAAAAGAAACCGCAAAAGAGAATTACGATACATTTTATTCGATGTTAACAAACATTTCAGGCTGAAACAGAAGCGTGTAGAAAATGGTAGAATATTTATCTCAAATCAGATATAACCAAAATATCAAAACTTGCGTGGTTTCGTGACGTTCAGCACCACGTATTGTTAGTGTCGGTCACGAGAGAGTTTAAACAGTAGTTAGATTATAAGACTATCGAATATTTTCACACAAAATTTCAGCCTTACGGGAAACATATTTCCCTAATGCACGTGCATGTAAATATGTCGGGCTAAAATCGAAAAACCTTAGCCTATCACAATAGCATTTTATAGACTATGGTATTCCAATACGCATATAAAACGCATAGTTCGATAACTACATTTGTCAAAGTTCTGAGCATAACAGCCTTTGTATTATAGCTTTTTAAAACCTTTATTCGGTAAGTACACAATATTGATTATAGAATGTTCATGTTGTTTTCACTTGTCACATTATTAACTGTTCTTTGAAATTACAAATTTTGATTTTCTATTCTTTGTCATAATGTTTTCTTAAATTTTTCATTAAAGGAAAATAACAATTTTATTTCCGACTGTATTTTAACTGTTAACAGAATCACAAGAAATTTAACTAAATTCCATAAAACAGTTACAGATACATTATTTTCTTAAATTTCAACTTGACTTTCTGACTAATTGCCACTGGATGACTGATGTACATTAAGTGTCAGTCACACTGAGAAACATAATCATACTGTGATAAGCACATTTTCAGCTGTGAGAAACATAATCATACTGTGATAAGCACATTTTCAGCTGTGAGAAACATAATCATACTGTGATAAGCACATTTTCAGCTGTGAGAAACATAATCATACTGTGATAAGCACGTTTTCAGCTGTGAGAAACAATCATACTGTGATAAGCACGTTTTCAGCTGTGAGAAACAATCATACTGTGATAAGCACATTTTCAGCTGTGAGAAACATAATCATACTGTGATAAGCACATTTTCAGCTGTGAGAAACAATCATACTGTGATAAGCACGTTTTCAGCTGTGAGAAACATAATCATACTGTGATAAGCACGTTTTCAGCTGTGAGAAACATAATCATACTGTGATAAGCACGTTTTCAGCTGTGAGAAACATAATCATACTGTGATAAGCACGTTTTCAGCTGTGAGAAACATAATCATACTGTGATAAGCACGTTTTCAGCTGTGAGAAACATAATCATACTGTGATAAGCACGTTTTCAGCTGTGAGAAACATAATCATACTGTGATAAGCACGTTTTCAGCTGTGAGAAACATAATCATACTGTGATAAGCACATTTTCAGCTGTGAGAAACAATCATACTGTGATAAGCACATTTTCAGCTGCTTTCTTTGTCAAAATATCCCTTCTCATAGAGCGGCACAGCGACAGGTATGCGGGACGTAAAATACTAAAACCCGTGTAGCTTTGTGCCTAGTTCACAAAAGTAATAAATACACTGAAACGTGTACCTCATGCGTATTGTCTGCGACTGCTAGTCAACTATCAACTTCTTTCATTTGTGAAACTGTCTTGGAAAAAAAAACACAAAATAATGTTAATTAATCTTTATTTTGATTCACATATTACACTAACTGAAGCCAAGTTTATATATCAGATATTATATGGTACCCACAGTGGCTTATGAGTAGTTTAATTATCTGTGTCAGTAAGAAGTTTTGTAATTTACAGCGCTAAGATCTGTGATTCGATTCCTCAAAGTGAACGAATCACAGATAACTCATTATTTACGTTTGGCCATTTTAAATTGTTTTCTCTTGGATCGTTCTGTCATTTGGAATGGAATATTTCTTGTGTCGTGGGTTTTATAAGAAAGGATAATTACCATGTTTCTGGTAACTGTTTGAACTAAATTAACGAAATATGATATTCATAAACTTCTGAAAATGGCAGTTTGGCTGAAGGTTGGAAGGTTGTACGAATTACACATCCATTATAATATACACTCCATGTCGACAGTTTTAACACATCTATTATGATATACACTCCATGTCGACAGTTTTAACACATCTGTTATGATATACACTCCATGTCGACAGTTTTAACACATCTGTTATGATATACACTCCATGTCGACAGTTTTAACACATCTGTTATGATATACACTCCATGTCGACAGTTTTAACACATCTGTTATGATATACACTCCATGTCGACAGTTTTAACACATCTGTTATGATATACACTCCATGTCGACAGTTTTAACACATCTGTTATGATATACACTCCATGTCGACAGTTTTAACACATCTGTTATGATATACACTCCATGTCGACAGTTTTAACACATCTGTTATGATATACACTCCATGTCGACAGTTTTAACACATCTATTATGATATACACTCCATGTCGACAGTTTTAACATATCTATTATGATATACACTCCATGTCGACAGTTTTAACACATCTGTTATGATATACACTTCATGTCGACAGTTTTAACACATCTGTTATGATATACACTCCATGTCGACAGTTTTAACACATCTGTTATGATATACACTCCATGTCGACAGTTTTAACACATCTGTTATGATATACACTCCATGTCGACAGTTTTAACACATCTGTTATGATATACACTCCATGTCGACAGTTTTAACACATCTGTTATGATATACACTCCATGTCGACAGTTTTAACACATCTGTTATGATATACACTCCATGTCGACAGTTTTAACACATCTGTTATGATATACACTCCATGTCGACAGTTTTAACACATCTGTTATGATATACACTCCATGTCGACAGTTTTAACACATCTGTTATGATATACACTCCATGTCGACAGTTTTAACACATCTATTATGATATACACTCCATGTCGACAGTTTTAACACATCTGTTATGATATACACTCCATGTCGACAGTTTTAACACATCTATTATGATATACACTTCATGTCGACAGTTTTAACACATCTATTATGATATACACTCCATGTCGACAGTTTTAACACACCTGTTATGATATACACTGCATGTCGACAGTTTTAACACATCTATTATGATATACACTGCATGTCGACAGTTTTAACACACCTATTATGATATACACTGCATGTCGACAGTTTTAACACACCTATTATGATATACACTGCATGTCGACAGTTTTAACACACCTATTATGATATACACTCCATGTCGACAGTTTTAACACACCTATTATGATATACACTCCATGTCGACAGTTTTAACACATCTATTATGATATACACTCCATGTCGACAGGTTTAAAATTTGGATTTTTATTTGTATAAAAACAACGGAATGTTGAAATTAATTCAAGTGTGTCTAATTAGATACGAGAGAAACGTGAAATTATTTTGGTAGTATTATTAGATAGATATTACTTCGTATTACAGGTGAAAATACTCTAATGTTGTCAAAGATATGAAAAACAAGCATTTAAGAAATGTTTGTGGGCACTTGTGTACGACAACGAATAACACAGTCTACAGACATTTTCCCGCTCATACAAGTGCTGAAAAACTTTAATTTGGGATAACACATAGGCTTTCTATACTTAAACATTAAAAAACACTTTTAAATACAGGTCCATAAAATGAAGATATAATACCATCAAAACATTAGTTTCCTCCCATCATTCACGATAACGGATTGGCTGTGAACACACAGCTAAAAGTTAGATAACATGTTGAGACATCGTCAGTATTTGCCCTTGACTCGAGGGCTCCGAAATCCATAGCTCTAATATAGGTCCAACCCGCGTCTTTACTGGACTTTAAAAGGTTGAAACGAATTCACGTAATGTATATATATATTAGTTTGTTATATCCTAAACACAAGCCGAAACAAAAATAAAATGAAAAGTAATAAACAAAAACAGTGCACTAATTGAAAAGATCCCAGGGTACAAGCTATAATGTGGGATGTAAAATGTACCCTAAGTTTTGGAGGTGACTGAAGAAGTAAGACCCACATTGCGGTGGGGATACACCGTCTATCAGTCTCAACCACCATTCGCCAGTTTTACGTGAAGAATAATTAAAATTATGGTATAATCAAAGGAATATTAATATAAATTAGGAGAGCGAGATGTGAGTGCTGAAGCCCACAATGTTTTACATCTATATCACTGTTCACTGCCTACAGACAATTGTGTGAAGGTGACTGCTCTCCAAAGTAAAAAAAAAATACAAAACTTAAATAATAATAATAAATAAGGTAATACCATTTGGTGATAAGTAAGTTAAAAATTTATCTCTTGAAGTTAGCATTCCAACCCCTATTATGGTTGAAATGCACTAATTTGTAGCCCAGTAAACGAATTTATATTGGAAGAAGAGTCCCATCCAGTTATCTAAATAAACTAGTTTCACACCAAACCACCACCAGTTAATTAAGTCTATTGTGACTATCTTACTTTAAATAAGCCTTTATATGCAGCAAGATGTACATCCGCATTAAGTAGTGCTAAGTTGTTAAATGACCTTATTCATAACTAAATATATTGGGTTGACGAATAATTCGTGAGCGTTTCTTCAAGTTAAAAAAATATATTCATAAATGAAACGCTTTCGCAAAATATTTCATGTTATTTGGTAGATAATTTTTTGCTCTAACAGATGGTGTGTTTGATTTTCATATGTCTTAATTTTTGCTTTCATTTTCAGCTCATTAAATGGAATGTCAAGTGGAAAAAATCGAGCATTTTCGACACCATCTGCTTTTCGCATTTAATTTCTTGCAATTTCGTTTAAAACAATGCATACTATATACCTAGGTATTACATGAAATAAAGTATCATAATAAATGTTTTGGGTGTAATGTGTTCATGCACTGAAGTATTGTATAGTCTTACATGTAATGCTTGAATGAAATTATTTAAAAACGCTCACGAATTATTCCTCAACCTTATAGTATTAATATTATCTCATATATATTGTATATATATATATTGTATATATATAATGACGAAACTTAAACTACACCTTTTTTCTACTGTACCTGAGGGTAGCCACTTAACAGATCTCTTATATAGATCTAGACAAAGAAACTGAAGAGACGTTGAGGGACATACTCACCAGTCTTCACAAGGCCAACATTCCCACAGTTCTCGTTAGCATGAAAGCTCTTACTCTACTGTCTCCATCAGATCACACCATTCTATTTAATCCTAGAAAGAAGCTCATTATATGGATTCCAAACAGTCAGACATTCAGCGCTGATTTACAACAGGTATTTGTTTATCAGTTCGTGTCAATTTGTCTACATTTAAAAAAAAAATATAAGTACTAATTAACTTTACTAACTCGCCTTCCTTTGTTCATTTTCATAGTGATGGTGGAGTGTACGTTGTATTATTGATATTAAAGCACGTATATATATATCTGTTTAAATAGGTTGTTTGTTTCGTTTGAATTTCGTGCAAAGCTACACGAGGGCTGTCTACGCTAGCCGTCCCTGAATTTGCAGTGTAAGACTAGAGGGAAGGCACCTAGTCATCACCATCCACTTGGACCAACTCTTGGACTACTCTTTTACCAATGAATAGTGGGATTGACCGTTATATTATAACGCTCCCACGGCTGAAAAAGCGAGAATGTTTGGTGTGGGGGGATTCGAACCAGCGACTCTCGGATTAGGAGTCAAGTGCCTTAACCACCTAGCCATCGTTTAAAATAGTTTCGTCTTTACTTATTTTCGTACATCAAACATGCTTGCCCATTCAGCCTTGAGGCGTTATCATGTTTTGGTCAATCCTACTATTCGTTGGTAAAAGAGTAGCCCTAGAGTTGGCGGTAGGTGGTGATGACTAGCTGCCTTCCCTCTGGTCCTACACTGCTAAATTAGGGACGGCTAGCGTAGGTAGCTCTCGTGTAGCTTTGCGCGAAATTCAAAACAAAGTAAATTTATTTTCGTTATCAATGTATATTATTATATGAGGTAACACGAATGCTATACATACTATGTCCCTGATTACTATTGTCTGAATAAGAGACATTCCACGCTTTAGAAACAAATGAAAATTGTTAATGTAAAGTTTATAAAATGTGGTTGTTGTAATGCTGAAATAAAAGTATTAATTTTTATATTTCCAAAGCTGAAAGACAATCATGTTATATCAGTGAAGTCTCTAGTTGTTATACCATTGATGAATGTGTATCAATTGAAAGAAAGAATTCTGAAGAAAGCGACTGAAGGCGACAGTGTTCTCTTGCTAAACGAGAAAAAGGTAAACAATAACTTAGCAATAAATTGTTAAAAGTAATGTTAAACAGTATAGTTTGTTTTTGAATTTCACATAAAGCTTGTTTGTTTGTTTTTGAATTTCGCAAAAAGTTACTCGAGGGCTATCTGTGCTAGCCGTCCCTAATTTAGCAGTGTAAGACTAGAGGGAAGGCAGATAGTCATCACCACCCACCGCCAACTCTTGGGCTACTCTTTTACCAACGAATAGTTGGATTGACCGTCACATTATAACGCCCTCACGGCTGAAAAGGCGAGCATGTTTAGCGCGACGGGGATGTAAACCCGCGACCCTCAGATTACGAGTCGCACGTCTTAACATGCTTGGCCATGCCGGGCCCACGCAAAGCTACACGAGGGCTGTCTTCGCTAGCCATACCTAAACTTGCAGTGCAAGACTAGAGGGAAGGCAGCTAGTCATCACCACCCATCGCCAACTCTTGGGCTACTCTTTTTAGCAACGAATAGTGGGGCTGACCGTCACATTATAATGCCCCCACGGTTGAAAAGGCGAGCATGTTGGGTGCGACGAGTATTCGAACCCGCGACCCTCAGATTACGAGTCGAACGTCTAAACCCACCTGGCCATGCTGGGCCTAAACAGTATATTAACACAACATATACATTAATTCTTAATGTTTGGTTAGCGTTCAAGAACGGGTTAGTATACAACGTTTCTGGTTGAATTCAGGACAGGTGGGGTTTCGCAAGACAGTCTAAAAGGGTTTAGTGTGCAATAAGAAAAATTACAGTAAGCGCATTTTTAGTTGTTTTTATAACAAACCAACTCATTTCTGTTAACTTAGAACTGACGATTGATAAAATGATTTTCGACTAAACATTGTATAATGAAATTATCTAACAATACACTTAAAATGTTTATGTAACTAGTAAAAAGCTGTTTAGTAATTATACAGTTGAAGTTGGAGAAATGACCAGAAACGTGTAAAATGTCACCTCAATCTCTTAACAAAACCCAGTATTTATCGTTGGGAGTCTGACTGGTTCTCTACTTTTCTGGTTCGAAGAAAGGTTGAACCTAAGAGCTAACTTGAGATAACAAAGTAGGGTTATTCTTTATGAACAAATATAAGACGTAGTTGGGTACCAGCTTTGTGGGCCTTTTATTAAAATAGTTTTGGTGCCTCTTTTAGATGTACGTTAAGTATAATGCGGATAATTTCCACGTAAGGTTATTCAGTAAAGTAAGTAAAGTATATTTAAAAATGATCCGTAACCTCTTGGATTGTTGTTGTTGGATATTTTAGAACAAAGCCACTTGGGGCTATCTGTTGTGGCCAAAGCGGGAAATCGAATCCCGAATTTTAGTGTGAATTTGGGTATTGCATTTTGGTAAATTTACCGATGACGTTAAAAATATTTTTTGTAACACGAGTTTTAGAAAAGGAGTGTTGTAAAAATGTAAACAAATTACAGACACACACACACACATGTATAATATCAACTTAAAAACAAATTACAGACACACACACACATGTATAATATCAACTTAAAAACAAATTACAGACACACACACATACATGTATAATATCAACTTAAAAACAAATTACAGACACACACACACATGTATAATATCAACTTAAAAACAAATTACAGACACACAGACATACATGTATAATATCAACTTAAAAACAAATTACAGACACACAGACATACATGTATAATATCAACTTAAAACAAATTACAGACACACACACACATGTATAATATCAACTTAAAAACAAATTACAGACACACACACACACATGTATAATATCAACTTAAAAACAAATTACAGACACACACACACACATGTATAATATCAACTTAAAAACAAATTACAGACACACAGACACACATGTATAATATCAACTTAAAAACAAATTACAGACACACACACACACATGTATAATATCAACTTAAAAACAAATTACAGACACACATACATGTATAATATCAACTTAAAAACAAATTACAGACACACACACATGTATAATATCAACTTAAAAACAAATTACAGACACACACACATGTATAATATCAACTTAAAAACAAATTACAGACACACACACACATGTATAATATCAACTTAAAAACAAATTACACACACACATACATGTATAATATCAACTTAAAAACAAATTACAGACACACACACATGTATAATATCAACTTAAAAACAAATTACAGACACACACATACATGTATAATATCAACTTAAAAACAAATTACAGACACACACATACATGTATAATATCAACTTAAAAACAAATTACAGACACACACATACATGTATAATATCAACTTAAAAACAAATTACACACACACACATGTATAATATCAACTTAAAAACAAATTACACACACACACATGTATAATATCAACTTAAAAACAAATTACAGACACACACATACATGTATAATATCAACTTAAAAACAAATTACAGACACACACACACATGTATAATATCAACTTAAAAACAAATTACAGACACACACACATGTATAATATCAACTTAAAAACAAATTACAGACACACACACACATGTATAATATCAACTTAAAAACAAATTACAGACACATACACACACATGTATAATATCAACTTAAAAACAAATTACAGACACACACACACATGTATAATATCAACTTAAAAACAAATTACAGACACACACACACACATGTATAATATCAACTTAAAAACAAATTACACACACACACATGTATAATATCAACTTAAAAACAAATTACAGACACACACACATACATGTATAATATCAACTTAAAAACAAATTACAGACACACAGACATACATGTATAATATCAACTTAAAAACAAATTACAGACACACACACACACATGTATAATATCAACTTAAAAACAAATTACAGACACACACATACATGTATAATATCAACTTAAAAACAAATTACAGACACACACATGTATAATATCAACTTAAAAACAAATTACAGACACACACATGTATAATATCAACTTAAAAACAAATTACAGACACACACATGTATAATATCAACTTAAAACAAATTACAGACACACACACATACATGTATAATATCAACTTAAAAACAAATTACAGACACACACATACATGTATAATATCAACTTAAAAACAAATTACAGACACACACATGTATAATATCAACTTAAAAACAAATTACAGACACACACACATACATGTATAATATCAACTTAAAAACAAATTACAGACACACACACATACATGTATAATATCAACTTAAAAACAAATTACAGACACACACACATACATGTATAATATCAACTTAAAAACAAATTACAGACACACACACATACATGTATAATATCAACTTAAAAACAAATTACAGACACACACACACACATGTATAATATCAACTTAAAAACAAATTACAGACACACACACACACATGTATAATATCAACTTAAAAACAAATTACAGACACACACACACATGTATAATATCAACTTAAAAACAAATTACAGACACACACACACATGTATAATATCAACTTAAAAACAAATTACAGACACACACACACATGTATAATATCAACTTAAAAACAAATTACAGACACACACACACACATGTATAATATCAACTTAAAACAAATTACAGACACACACACACACATGTATAATATCAACTTAAAAACAAATTACAGACACACACACACACATGTATAATATCAACTTAAAAACAAATTACAGACACACACACATACATGTATAATATCAACTTAAAAACAAATTACACACACACACACATGTATAATATCAACTTAAAACAAATTACAGACACACACACACATGTATAATATCGGCTTAAAAACAAATTACGGACACACACACACACATGTATAATATCAACTTAAAAAATAAATTACAGACACACACACACATGTATAATATCAACTTAAAAACAAATTACAGACACACACACACACATGTATAATATCAACTTAAAAACAAATTACAGACACACACACACACATGTATAATATCAACTTAAAAACAAATTACAGACACACACACACACATGTATAATATCAACTTAAAAACAAATTACAGACACACACACACACATGTATAATATCAACTTAAAAACAAATTACAGACACACACACACACACATGTATAATATCAACTTAAAAACAAATTACAGACACACACACATACATGTATAATATCAACTTAAAAACAAATTACAGACACACACACATACATGTATAATATCAACTTAAAAACAAATTACAGACACACACACACACGTATAATATCAACTTAAAAACAAATTACAGACACACACACACACAACTATAATATCAACTTAAAACACAAATTACAGACACACACACACACATGTATAATATCAACTTAAAAACAAATTACAGACACACACATGTATAATATCAACTTAAAAAACAAATTACAGACACACAGACATACATGTATAATATCAACTTAAAACAAATTACAGACACACACACACACATGTATAATATCAACTTAAAACAAATTACAGACACACACACACATGTATAATATCAACTTAAAACAACATTACAGACACACACACATACATGTATAATATCAACTTAAAAACAAATTACACACACACACACATGTATAATATCAACTTAAAAACAAATTACAGACACACACACACACATGTATAATATCAACTTAAAAAACAAATTACAGACACACACACACACATGTATAATATCAACTTAAAACAAATTACAGACACACACACATACATGTATAATATCAACTTAAAACAAATTACAGACACACACACATACATGTATAATATCAACTTAAAACAAATTACAGACACACACACATACATGTATAATATCAACTTAAAAACAAATTACAGACACACACACATACATGTATAATATCAACTTAAAACTTATATTTAAAAATGTTGATAAAAGTGTTTTTTTATTTTATGGATTTTATACTGAAGCGTAACCAACGATGTTACGAAACAGGTTAAATAAATAAAAATTTAATAGAAAACAATTTGTTAAAAATGAAAATATTCGAGTTTATATATATATATGTGTGTGTGTGACGTATGTTTATATATATATATATATATATGTGACGTATGTTTATACATACATATATATGTGACGTATACCGAAACGTTTAACTTTTGAGGGATGGTTGGTTTGTTGTTAAGTGCGAAATTATGCAGAGGGCCATTTGTACAGTGTCACCCGGGATCTAAACCTAGTTTTAACGGTATGAGCTGAGCTACTTACCGCTAAGCATTCCAGTGTTTCAACGATAAGTCTGAAGGCTTATAACGCAAAAAGCAGCGTTTCGATACCCATAGCTCGCACTACACAGATAACCCACCTTATTTTTCAATTCTTCTTTCTTTACTTGGGAGAGCAGTCACCTTCCCACAACTGTCTGCAGGCAGTGAAGGGTGATATAGGCGTGGGACGTTGAGGGCTTGAGCACCCACATTTCGCTCTCCTAATTTCTATTTTAATTGTATATCTATTGTTATTCTTTATTTCTTATGTGAGACTAGCGAATGGAGGTTAAGACTGATAGACGGTATATCCCTACCGCAATGTGGGTCCTACTTCTACAGTTGCCTCCAAAACCTAGGGTACATTTTATATCCCACATTATAACTTCTACCCTGGGATCTTTTCAATTAGTGTAGCATTTTTTATTATTTTTTAATTTATTTTTGTTTGTATTTGTTTTTAGATTATAAACAAACTAATGTAATTAGTCAGAGGCTTGAATTTGTTGTTTTTAACGCAGTCTTCCCTTGTGATTTTTTTTACTTAACTTTATCAGTATTAATTTTATCCAAAACATACACATGTTACATATATGATAGATAGACATATATATCTATAATTTTTTCTTTACGTATTTTAGCGCAAAACCACAAAATAGACTATCTGCACTCTTTCCACGGTGAGAATTGATCACTAAATTTTAGAGTTGTGAGTCTGTAAATTTCTCACCGACCAACCGGGGGACTTACTTTCAAGAATGACATAAGAAACATCAGTTTCGTTTGCTTTACTAAAATTACGATACGTAAAACTTTATTAATACAACCCTTTGCTTTTGTTTAAAATTATTATTACCGTCACCTGAGTTACTTATTAAATTCTGTTTTCTTTTATCAGCGTTATCTAACCTACTCACTCATGACGCTGCAGTGGTCACCGAGTGGGAAAGGGTTTTTCACGGCTCCATGCACGTGGAGTTTCAAAGGCAAACATTGTGATAACATCATCAAAACAAGAGAAAAAAGAAAATTTCAAGGACGTCTATTTTCAGTAACGTATCCTGTAAGTAGAGTGTAAGAAGAAAGGCTTGGATACTAGAATAATACTCATATAAATTAAGTTTGTAACCGAGGCTTTAGGAAAAGCTATGTATATGGAGTTTATAATGTCCTTTATTACACATGGTCAACATAAATTAATGAAGGTATTTCAATACATAACTTTAATGTAATATCTAGAACACATTCAGCAAACAAGATAGATTTTCGTCATTAATGAATTTCTAAATTTTTAATTAATTTATTAATTATTTCGACAAGAGAAGCACAATGAACACCAATATATTATTGGACTCTTTACCTACAACTCAGGTAGACCTTAGGAACTGTGGTAGAATATTATAAGTTTGTTGTAGACAGTTCCACAGTCCACGTCTCGTCCTATTGCACTAACTGTGAAGCTTTCCAATATTTGCTTAGTAATGCCCTTTCTAGTAGGTGTTGGGTAATGCAAAGAAATTCACAGTATCCTCTGTAGAGTAATATGTAGCTGCCCAAATTTCTTTTTAGAAACACAACCTAGGGCAATATATACTAGAGGCGAAAAACTTATCCTGAAAGAGTTTTTCTAATATTGTTAATTTCTATTTGAAAATTGAGATCAAATTATCTATCGTTGTGTAGGACTCTAGCTGTTGGTCCTCAGTTGGAACTCTAATCCCAGTTTTACTGGGAATATACTTACTGTGTAGGACTCTAGCTGTTGGTCTTCAGTTGGAGCTCTAATCCCAGTTTTACTGGGAATATACTTACTGTGTAGGACTCTAGCTGTTGGTCCTCAGCTGGAACTCTAATCCCAGTTTTACTGGGAATATACTTACTGTGTAGGACTCTAGCTGTTGGTCCTCAGCTGGAGCTCTAATCCCAGTTTTACTGGAAATATACTTACTGTGTAGGACTCTAGCTGTTGGTCCTCAGTTGGAACTCCAATCCCAGTTTTACTGGAATACTTACTGTGTAGGACTCTAGCTGTTGGTCCTCAGTTGGAGCTCTAATCCCAGTTTTACTGGGAATATACTTACTGTGTAGGACTCTAGCTGTTGGTCCTCAGTTGGAACTCTAATCCCAGTTTTACTGGGAATATACTTACTGTGTAGGACTCTATCTGTTGGTCCTCAGTTGGAGCTCTAATCCCAGTTTTACTGGGAATATACTTACTGTGTAGGACTCTATCTGTTGGTCCTCAGTTGGAGCTCTAATCCTAGTTTTACTGGGAATATACTTACTGTGTTCTTTTCATCCAAAAATCCTTCTTCGCAAAATTCTTCGAGATATTTCTCTGTTGCCTATGATAGTTGAACTGTCTTAAGATGTCCGATATTTTAGTGTAGCAAAAGGTATTAAGAAATGTTTCAATAATCTGCCTTAATGGCTGGGCTGAGAGTGTTATATTCCGTGGTTTTAGTATTATTGTTGTTCTTGATCATCTTAAATATATTTCTGATTTGGTAACTCACAGAAACAATCTTCATATCACAGACAGCGAGGAATTTTTAAACATTCCTCATCTATTCATTATTCACGGAAACAACAAATAAAATATAGATATGTTACGAAATGGTAAAGAAGACATGGATCCAGAAACGAAATTACTGTATCACTATAAATAAATTAATGTATTTACACCTTGTATTAAAGCTCCAAGACAAACAAATGCTATTGTTTCTTTATGACATCAAAGGTTCCAATTTTTTTGTGTGTGATAAAAATAGAAGTGATCCTTTATCGGCTACTAACGTATTTATACCTTAGGCCTATAAGCAATGAGCATCAAAACAATTAAAACAGGTTTGAACTTGTACGATCACTTTCTGAATGTAAGAACTGACTATAGAAATAACACTTATCCTACTTTGATACAATTCATAACGCTGTGGAAAATGTACATTTTCAAATTTTTAACAAATTATGTTATTCAAATTATCGAAAACGGAAGCCATTCTTACAATCGCCAGAACAATTGTTTGTTTGTTTGTTTGTTTTGAATTATGCGCAAAGGTACTCAAGGGCTATCTGCGCTAACCGTCCCTGATTTAGCAGTGTAAGACTAGAGGGAAGGCAGCTAGTCATCACAATTCACCGCCAACTATTGGGCTACTCTTTTACCATCGAATAGCGGGATTGATTGCACATTATAACGTCCCCCACGGCTGAAAGAGCGAGCATGTTTGGTGCGACGGGGATTCGAGTCCGCAACTCTCGGATTACGAGTCGAACGACTTAAACCACCTGGCCATGCCAGGCCCGCCAGAACAAACTCGAAACAGAAGATAAGGAATCTTTCTCCAACAACTTTGTATCAGTCTAAACAACCGGTTTTAAAAATACGATGCAAGCTTCCTTTGTGTGATTAGTTATTATAGGATTATTCAAGTTTCACTTTACCTAGAAAAACTCACTAGGAACAAATAGAGTGGGCCTATATCGTTTTGACTATGTAAGAGGAACAGTGCCATTAGAAATATAAATAAATCAAGAGAAATGCTCGTACGGAACTAGCAATCCTAGAAAATAGTAAAACTTTAGAATAACAATATGAAGGGACCTATAACTTACGAAATTCCAAATATACGAGGAAATTTGACATTTGATGTAATATTAAAAATGTACAAACTTTCTACGTGCAAGTGCGGAAGTGGGGTAAAGAAAACTATTAATATACCAGTTTGTTCTACTTAATGAGATGATATGTCATTTAGAGAATCCACAGAAGAGTATTACACAGTGTAAACAAACAACTTTTAAGTCTAATTAGAAATTACGATTTGCCACGTGTTAAATAACTTATTTCAAAGTGCGGAATAAATGACAGTCACAGCCATTGCCTTATTTTATTTAATTAACAAAAGCGATAGAATTATTAGCAGAATGTCTATTAAATGGATGCCATATTAATGTATAAAAATGGATACCATACCATCTAGCTATTAATATAATGAATTGTTCTTAACTTAGTATGGCTGTAGTTCTATATTTTGTGGTTTAAATGGAAAGATACGTACCTAAAAGGAAACAACGTGGTCTATCAAAATAACATTGAAGTACTCCTTCAATGTGCTCGCATCAACATCAATTGTCACAGTTTAATGGCGGAAACATTATCATGTATTTGACAAAGAGACTTATGTCGTGTAAAACCCAAAAACGCAAACACAAAGAACAGCCAATGAGTTTACGTCGAGATTTGGAGTTATCATAAGATTACATTTGGATATAATATAGTAAAGTGAATAAACGGTGTAATGTCGAAATAAGCAAACCTTGCAGAATGAAGAAAACCAGAACAACATTCTATCTCTAGATGGAACAGAAGTTTAAGAGTGAATGAGAAACAAGAGGACAGAAGACAATGAATATCATAAATTTATGAACATAGAAAGGTATCTACCTATACAGAACAAAACTAAAAACTTAGACCAATAATGAATACAGCTGAACTAATTCTTTGGTTCTTCAGATGAACCTCATCATTCTTAGTAATAATTGTGACCGTAATTTCAATAATCTTTCTTGAGGTTTCATTAGATTAGAAGATTTAGATCAGTCCTAAATTAGTAGCTTAAAACAATACTCAGGAATATCTCTTTGTGTATACATATAAGTAAACGAAAATAATACACAAAGCTATCATTAATATCTAATGCTGTTAATTAAGCTGATATTTAAGAAATAACAGAATAAAAATTGTTGCATAACTCATAAAAACTAGTTGTTTGTTAAATGCGCAATGGTAGAGTTTCTGACTTTACAATCAAAATGTGGCTCTGAACCCCAAAAGACAAAGTTGCAGGATACAACCAAGCACTATTCATGTATGGTAAAGAATCGAAGGTGTTGTAGGACACCCATGGGCTTAATCACGAGTGTGATGATATAAAATAAGTCTTACTAAAGTACACTACCAATATAGTTCGAAAGTACATCTACAAGAAGATGGAATCATCTTATGGCAAGACAAATATATGTATAGGTGTTAAGGTTTGGAAGCCAGGTATTCAGCAGAATAATATAACATGGTTATGCATTTCACAGATAAGTAAAAAATAATAGACCTCTATGGTCTAGTCGACCTTGTTATAGTCCTTGTGCTGCAATAAACATGTGTTATGTTTCATAGCGTATGAATACTAGTCCAGAAGTTGTAATTTAACAATTTAACAGATGTGAAAAGACACGAAGAAGCTCAGATCTTTGGTTAACTAACAGACAAGTTAAGCCTTCTTCAAAAGATAAAACAGTAAATGAACCACAACGTGATCTCCAGGTGCTTTCAGAGGTAGATTTAAGCCTCTTAGAATGAGGAATATAACCAGAAACTTATAATAATGTGGCAGAAAGTCAAAAGAAAAAAGTCAGAACCTTGAAGTCAAAAGGCTAGAGTATAATTACAACTGGTAAAAGATTATTTTACTAAATCTTCATGAATGATTAATAACTGTGTATATTTCTTCAAGAAACCTAAGAATTCAGTTTTCTCTGAATTGGAGTATGCCATATTATTATTTCCTTTTTTGTGACAAATTTTAAAACACATCAATAAACAGTGTCTCTGACTGATGTATTCTATGATGTTGGATTCACAAATTAGAAAGTAAAGCTGCCAGTGTCAGAATTCAATGTACAAAGTGAATGTTTAAAAGTAAAGCTGTCAGTGTCAGAATTCAATGTACGAAGCGAATGTTTAAAAGTAAAGCTGTCAGTGTCAGAATTCAATGTACGAAGCGAATGTTTAAAAGTAAAGCTGCCAGTGTCAGAATTCAATGTACGAAGCGAATGTTTCAAAGTAAAGCTGCCAGTGTCAGAATTCAATGTACGAAGTGAATGTTTCAAAGTAAAGCTGCCAGTGTCAGAATTCAATGTACGAAGTGAATGTTTCAAAGTAAAGCTGCCAGTGTCAGAATTCAATGTACGAAGTGAATGTTTCAAAGTAAAGCTGCCAGTGTCAGAATTCAATGTACGAAGTGAATGTTTCAAAGTAAAGCTGCCAGTGTCAGAATTCAATGTACGAAGTGAATGTTTCAAAGTAAAGCTGCCATTGTCAGAATTCAATGTACGAAGTGAATGTTTCAAAGTAAAGCTGCCAGTGTCAGAATTCAATGTACGAAGTGAATGTTTCAAAGTAAAGCTGCCAGTGTCAGAATTCAATGTACGAAGCGAATGTTTCAAAGTAAAGCTGCCAGTGTCAGAATTCAATGTACGAAGTGAATGTTTCAAAGTAAAGCTGCCAGAGTCAGAATTCAATGCACAAAGCGAATGTTTCAAAGTAAAGCTGCCAGTGTCAGAATTCAATGTACGAAGTGAATGTTTAAAAGTAAAGCTGCCAGAGTCAGAATTCAATGCACAAAGCGAATGTTTCAAAGTAAAGCTGCCAGTGTCAGAATTCAATGTACAAATTGAATGTTTCAAAGTAAAGCTGCCAGTGTCAGAATTCAATGTACGAAGTGAATGTTTAAGAGAATAATGAGAAATCAGCGATGTAACTATAAAGGCTTTGCAAGCGTTACTTTATTCATATATTATGTCTGGAATAAAAATAACACTTGTTATGGTGTGTATATCTTTTACAGGGCCCGGCATGGCCAGGTGGGTTAAGGCGTTCGACTCGTGATCTGAGGGTCGCGGACTCGGATCCCCGTTGCACCAAACACGCTTGTCCTTTCAGCCGTGGAGGCATTATAATGTGACGGTCAGTCCCGCTATTCGTTGGTAAAAGAGTAGCCCAAGAGTTGGTGGTGGGCGGTGATGACTAACTGCCTTCCCTGTTGTCTTACACTGCTAAATTAGGGACAGCTAGCGCAGATAGCCCTCTTGTAGCTTTGTGCGAAATTCAAAAACAAACAAACAAACAGTAATGCTAACAACACTAAAAAATATAACAATATAACTGCTGACCTATTATTCCAGGAAAAACAAAATGGGATCTATGATACTGTATGTTTTAACAAGATAAAGCTCCGTTTCATATATACGAATTCAACCCATATAAAATTATTTTCAGGGATATAAAACACAGGATATACAATGCTGTGTAAAACTGCACGCTATTGTTATTGATCTGAGATTTTGTTTTGAAGGCAGATCAGGATTTACTTACACAATGAGCTGGTGTTTGTATGCCTGTTCAGTTATTTAAGTACACATGTGCGCGAAATGAGTTTTTCATGTGCAAGCTATTGAACAAGGAAATTGCAAGATTGAAATCACATAAATTATTACTGTCGTTAGATGTATCTGGTACATGCTATGGAGATTGAATTCTATTCTTCGAAATATACTCTCATGCATTATGCTTTCAACTGATTGTTTAGGATTCTTGGATAATTGAAACACGTGTTCGGAGATAATTAACTGGTAACAGTACAAATAACTCCAACCCATTCGTATAACAAATCGTATCTCCAAAATATTAAATATGAAAATCAAATTATTATAGAACAAATCACACGATTTAATTACTTTAAGAGATACTGGCGTTCCAAGTACTAATTCTGGTCACTTTTGGGAAGGGCATATAACAGTACTGCCTGATGCAAGCCACCCGCTAGTACAGCGGTATGTCTCCGGATTTACAACGCTAAAATCAGGGGCTCAATTCCCCTAGGTGGGCTCAGCAGATAGCCCGATGTGGCTTTGCTATAAGAAAAACACAGACACACGCTAATTCTGTCTAACTTAGGATTATGTCTGTCATAAAACATTAGTACTAGGCCTATTACGTCCTTAAACTCTACATTCTTTGTTTAATATCTTCACAACAATTTTCAGAAATTAAAAGAATGTATAATGACAGTAGTATTACAACCAACGACGCGTTTCGTTCAATCCAGAGCTCATCATATCGGCTGGGAAACAAAAACTGGATAGATTTACTTTTCTGATTGTTTGTTTTAAAGTAAATCCACATCGGAATAAACTGTTTGACGAAGTGACAACAAAGTGGTGGTCGGAGCTTTTATTTACCCTTTAAATTTTTCAAACTTCCTGAGAAGATAAATAAAACATATAGTGCTTAAAAAGATGTAGTGGGACTAATACTAAAGTACCATGAAAAGTATATTTGTAACGATTCTACAACACTATGTAAAAGATTTTGTTTGTTTTTGAATTTCGCACAAAGCTACACGAGCTATCTGTGCTAGCCGTCCCTAATTTAGCAGTGTAAGGCTAGAGGGAAGGCAGCTAGTCATCACCACCCACCGTCAACCCTTGGGCTACTCTTTTAATAACGAATAGTTATTACCGGCCATATACCTGGCCATACCGGGGCGCTAACATTAGTGTTAAATAAAAAACAAATTAACTACTTTATAACCAGTTTAAAGAACTGTTTGTCTTGTATGATTTCGCGCCAAACAGTTCAAGGGCTATCTGTTCGTAATTCACCTGTGAAAGACTATAGGGAAAGCAGCTAGTTAACACCACCCAATGCCAACTCCTGAACTAATAATCCGTGACGACGAGAAAACCCACTTGTAGAGAATATTATATATTTAAAAACGGCTGATACGGGTAGAGAAAGCACTAATAGAGGAGCGAACAACGTTGCGACCTTCTTCAGTCATCGTCAGGTTCACAACCGTTTTTAAATATATAACTCCTGGACTACTCTTTACCAACATATAGTGGGATTGAGTATCAAATTATAATCCCCACACGTTTAAAATGGCGAGTTTATTCGGTGAAGGAGTCGAACCCACGACCCACAGATTCTAATTCGAGCCTCCTGACTATTAAGTTTATGAAAAATAAATTACTTCAAATTAAGATGTGATACGGATTACATTGTCATATTTACACTTTAATAAGACGAGGAGACCTTTACCAAATGTAATCCGATTTAACCGAGATATAGATAAGGTATTAAAGCTGCTCGTAAATGCACATACAAGGACACGTTTATTGTTCTAAGTTTTGTCAGAAATGACGGATTTTGCTTTACCGTATTCAGAATATTCTTCTGTTTCATATAAGGTATTCACTATGTTAAACTTTGTGTTAAAGAAATGAATTATCTAAAGAAAGTGAAGTTTTGAAACACTGTCGATAAGTGCAAACTGAAATAATGTGCAGTTAACTAAAGCAAGTGTCTTCTTGAAAATTCGAACTCTGTAGAATCTATTCAGCGAGAGGTGGTACATCATTTAGTTACATGTAGGTGCTCGTATCGTAGTTTGTGGTTCACGGGTTACAGTCTCTTCACCAAACCTCTTCACCCTTTAAGTGGTGAAGACGTTAAAATGCGTCTAATGATCCCATTTTTGTTGGTAAAGAGTAGACCAAGAGTTGACGGTGAAACTTCTAACTTCTAAGTTAGGGACGACCATCATCTAGCACCTCTGTACGAAATTCAACCCAACAAACAAAGTTACTTCACTCTGGTTCTAAACCTGATTCTGTTCAACACAACAACAACAAAACTCATATTTTATCGACATGTAAAATATTTGTATTATATTTTGAATCTTGAATTCCGTTTACTGATATTGTGTTTAACGAATGCAAGAAATCTGCTTTACTGATGAATGTGTGTTTTACGTTTCAGAATAGTATTGAAGATGCTCCGAACTGATGAATGTGTGTTTTACGTTTCAGAATAGTATTGAAGATGCTCGAACTGATGAATGTGTGTTTTACGTTTCAGAATAGTATTGAAGATGCTCCGAACTGATGAATGTGTGTTTTACGTTTCAGAATAGTATTGAAGATGCTCCGAACTGATGAATGTGTGTTTTACGTTTCAGAATAGTATTGAAGATGCTCCGAACTGATGAATGTGTATTTTACGTTTCAGAATAGTATTGAAGATGCTCCGAACTGATGAATGTGTGTTTTACGTTTCAGAATAGTATTGAAGATGCTCCGAACTGATGAATGTGTGTTTTACGTTTCAGAATAGTATTGAAGATGCTCCGAACTGATGAATGTGTGTTTTACGTTTCAGAATAGTATTGAAGATGCTCCGAACTGATGAATGTGTGTTTTACGTTTCAGAATAGTATTGAAGATGCTCCGAACTGATGAATGTGTGTTTTACGTTTCAGAATAGTATTGAAGATGCTCCGAACTGATGAATATGTGTTTTACGTTTCAGAATAGTGTTGAAGATGCTCCGAACTGATGAATGTGTGTTTTACGTTTCAGAATAGTATTGAAGATGCTCCGAAACGATTCATCTTTCAGATACTTAATACTCTAGCAAAATATTATGATTTCACGTAAGTTAAAATCATATATTTCTATCAATACTTACATAACTTTTTAAAATAATATGATTAATTCAGCATAATCGAAAGTGTCATCATATAAAACTGTTTAAGGTAGATATTAATTTATTTATTTTGTGAAAGAATATATAAAATGACTGTTTAGTTTTGGTCATAACAAGATAATTAGAAGTAATTATTCTAAAGTAAATGTTATGACAATTTCGTTACGTAACTTGGTAAGAGTTTGTGTTTCTAACTTAATGATGTCGAGATTATGTAACGTCGCGTGAAATATTTTGATGTCGAAGACAAAGCGAAAGACGATTAAGTATTAAACATATAAATAGACAGACAAAGACAAGTTAAACGCAAAGTTAATCGTCCTAAGAATGAAATGCCTAACAGTTGATACATTAGAGTGAGACTAATGGTATTGAAAGAGACCAGACAAATAGTTTATTTCGTCAAAGAGATCTACAGTAGTTGAATTAGGCTTCAGTGGACTTTGATAAATACATAGACGATTATTGCAAATAGGAGCAGACAATTTTAGAAGAATAGGATACAACCGTAGTAACTACATGAAAGTAAGTGAACTATACTCTAAGTTTGGCGATAGTTATAGAGAAAAATAGTTTGACTTGTTAACTGAAATTCAAAAACAATTGAATAGGCCTAAGTGAGCTTTTGGCAGGAAGAAGGAAATTATGTAGTGTTTGTGATATGCCTGTGATTTCTATGGTGTAAAGAAGTTGTTGTACATTCGTTTAACTAGTTCCGAACACATATATTACTTTGAAAACAGGTGAAATGAGTGCTGCTCGTTGATTTTTGAATTTATCACCAACAAGTCACAGGAACCTAATGGAGAAGAATATATAATACAACATAGCACACCCTTATACTTAATGTACAAAAAATTACACAATATAGGGTTCCTGACAATTGGTGAGCTAAAGCCAGGATTAGACAATGGTAAAGACGCACAGAAGAAAACGTGAACGACAACAGACATAAGTAGTCCAATGTATGCAAAACTGTAGTAGTAACGAATATAATGTAGAGAGTACAATTACGTATTACAACCTCATCAGATGGTTCTGATAAATGGATAAAAAGAGAATTTCTTCTTTGGCTGAAAGGCTGTGAAGTATGAAAATGTATTAAAGAAAACAAGAACAAAGAGACAGAAGAGAGAAAGAAAGACTGAAAGAAGAAAATAATGAAAATACAAATTGAGAGAAAAGAAAACGAGAGAAAGTGTGTTTGTGTGTGTTTTCTTATAGCAAAGCCACATCGGGCTATCTGCTGAGCCCACCGATGGGAATCGAACTCCTGATTTTAGCGTTGTAAATTCGTGGACTTACAAACTGAGAAATAAGAGAAAAGATGCTAGAAATAAAGGAATATGAATACAAGTGAGAAAGAAAAACTCATCTGACCAGAATAAGAAGGACAGAAACATTGTCACCATCTTAAGAGGAATTTTGTGGTTTAGAAAGCAATGGAGACAAAGGTTTGTCTTTAACCACAAAACTATAAAATGGGCTATCTGTGTTCTATCCATCACAGGTATCGAAACCAGACTTTTAGCACTACAACTTCTTAGACTCACAGAAGATTGACTGAGCAGAAACACACGAGTCTTCCATAAACATTTTCTGTGAATTCTGTTTATATAGTAGAGTTACAACAATGTATGTAAAGAAACCAAATAATCGTACACTAGTGTAATGTTTTAGGAGTTATAATATGTATTTAGTTGTTTTTATTTGACTGTACTATAAGGATAAAGTTATTAGCATTCTACTCTCAATCAGTTGCTTTTAATTTGTTCCAGAGTTAAAATATCAATACTTTATCTTTACGCCTTTTGATCTTATACGGAGTTCCAGCAAGAAAAAAAATGGTCTTTCTGTTTGGGTTGTCACAACAAACCAAACACAATCCTTCTTTCCACAGCCTTGGTACGGGAACGTATAATCTTACAATACAGTAATATATCCAAATGACAACACTTTTATGTGTTTTCCATAATACAACTAGTGTATGAGAGAAAAGATCTTTTCAGTACCTTCTAATACTTTGATCACACAGAAATCTAAAGGTGCTGTGCCCAGCAATTTCAATAATATTTCTTTGTATGGAATAGCGTGTATACCCGTGTCATTCACTAACTGCTTGAGGTGTACAGTGGCTAGGAAAGGAGGTACGAGTGGAAGCCTTATCTGGTCTCATGTCCAGAGGGATACTCTTCTTGTGTAATGTTACCCGGAAACCTTTAATGTCTTTTGCTGCTGAACTTTGTGTTCGTGTATTCCCACATGTTACAAGATGTGCTTACCACGACTATGGTAGGAATTATTACCGCTCAATCTTTAGAAAGTAATGGTGTCCCACGTTTATCGATATCTTGTTTTCTAATGCCATAAAATGTAATGGACAGACATATCACGAATATTCTATATTCACAAGCTAACCGCATTTTATGTTACGAGTGTATGAATATTTTGCATTAGGCGTGTTTTTTGTTTTTGTTTTATAGCAAAGCCACATCGGACCATTTGCTGAGCCCACCGAGGGGAATCGAACCCCTGATTTTATGGTTGTAAATCCGTAGACGTACCACTGTACTAGCGGGTGGCTTGTATTAGGCAGTACTGTTATATGCCCTTCCCAAAAGTGACCAATTTTTAGTTACATCTGATACACTACAAATGATGTCGAAATACAGTATGATACATTCCATTTCAGCTGGACTTTATATCAGCTATTCATTTTATGACTTGCATATTCAAAATAATTTTAATATAATCTTCTGAAATCCGTAAGTCACAATACTATGGCTCATCACAAATGTGAACACTAGAATTGTTTTTCTTGTACTTATTAATGACAAAATACAATTATTACTACTGTATGCTTAGAAAAGCCTATTTTTCTCATAGTTATGTTGTGCAAGAACCATTAGGTGAAACATATGGATTCCGGGATTCTAATGGAACTTGGAAAGGAATTGTGGGCCAACTAGTCAGAAAGGTAAATAGTATATGGTTTTGTGATACAGTCAATAAACATACAATATGGTATAAAGCAAACAAACTAAACTTTTGTAAAACCACTTGGTAAACAGACAGAAAGAAAAAATAATGGAAAATATTTTGTGCAAGAAACAGAAATAATACAGAAAGAGGAACACGGTATTGTTTAGAAATACAAACATCATAGGTGTGGTCAAAGATGTAAGAACTAATTTAAAATCATAGTTTTACGAATAAAAGAATGGTTTGGTTTGAATTTCGCGCAAGGGATATCTGCGCTAACCGTCCCTAATTTTGCAGCGTAAGACTAAAGGGAAGGCAGCTAGTCATCATCACCCACCGCCAACTCTTGGGCTACTTATTTACCAACGAATAGTGGAATTTATCGTCACATTATAACGCCCCCACGGCTGAAAGGGCGAGCATGTTTGGTGTGACGGGGATTCGAACCCGCGATCCTCGGATTACGAGTCGAGTGTCTTAACTACCTGGCCATGCCGGGCCCACGGATAGAAGCAGCATTTAGGCCTAGGAATAAACGAGAGTGAGACAGAAGAGTGAAAATGAAGGTCACATGGACTAGGGACAAAAAGGCTAAGGTAAACACCACAAGGCCTAAAGACAAAATGACAAGGAAATAACACATGTTTTAGTGCCATGTTATTCAAGATCATGTAGTATAGAAGCACATTAGGTGGAGAAACCTTTTCCAAAGAGGAACTAAATCTATGGTTTTAAACTAAATTGGCTACCAATGTCTACATAATGGGAGCCTAGTGAAAACCGTATGATGTAAAAGTTTGTTTGCAGACATAATAAATATTTATTTAATGTAACATGTTTGTAAACACAGTGTGTGTGTAATGTAAAGATAAAACATTATTCAAGGGAGTTGTTTCGCTTCTTTTGCTACAAAAAAATAATTTTGAACCACGACAAGTTAAAAGTTGTCTTGTTGAAACATGTACTTACCAAATAAGGTTCTGTTAGAAGTACAGAGAAAGCAAATCTGACACCGGAGAAACCGTAGTTCAAAGATACTTTACAAGATGGAGTGGAATGGCCAAGTGTGAAAATAGTTTTGAAGGACTGACACACGTACTAATAAAATAGTTTTGAAGAACTAACACATGTACTAATAAAATAGTTTTGAAGGACTGACACACGTACTAATACATGAACATTTCGTGATTAAGTTCTCAAGTGACATATCACTAATCATAAAGAAAAGAGCACCAAAATATGTAGGCAAGATGATCAAAGTCGCAAAACAATAAAACAGAAGCACATGGGGGGAGCATAACTTATAAATCTGAGAATAACCAATTACAGTGGCTGGTCAGAAACAAGATATCAAAGGTGACAAGAACTCAATAGACAAAAAGAAGAAGAGATGCTGTATTTTTTTTTATAAAATCGGGCACATTGCAAAAGAGAACAAGTGTGTCACCAGCAAGCAACAGCAGAAATCTCACCATGAAGCATTCACAAAGCTGGGACTAGAAAGACACAATAAAAGAGCGACTCTCACCATAGATGTTGCTAAAAGAAGAAACAGAATAGAGACAACCCTATAAATTCACCAACAGAAGAAAGTGTTATCTCCAGTATGAAACAGTACTCGACTGATGGTCAGCTCAAGTTAGCAAATCGATCGAAACTGTCAGCTTACCGGTCAAGAGTTTGACCAACTTTTAGAACTTGAAGGTCTCAACCTAAGTACTATTGCTTTCAGGTTAATATATATTGTTTTATTTTAATTTAGGAGAGAGACATCGGACTTGCATTATTATCCTGGACACTAGAAAGAGAAAATGCAATTGACTATGTAAAGTGTATTTCAGTTGATGATGTCACATTCATATCGAAGAGAGCATCAGCAGAGAGGCCTTTCGGGACTCTTTTATTTCTCTTTAAGATAGAGGTAAGCGTAGTATTGACATTTATTTTATATTAATTACATAAAATGATCATTGAATAGTAGACATAATCCTCTCTCTCTAATGAAGATTCCCTAACACTGAAAAAAACAAACTTAGAATTCCTACCCATTTATATTTTAGGTTCTAAGAAATATAATATATTAAAACTTGTAGTAATATCAGCGTAAGTATGTTATTTCTGTCTTGTAATGTTTAATCCAATGTATGGGCCACAACAGTATAGTTTATTCGGTTATAACCATCCAATTATGTTCCAAAGCTTTTTTAAAGAAAGAAATTCATAAAGAAACAATGTAATGAATCAGATCAAAAGTCGTGGCAGGGACTTATCTTAATATCTTTCAAGTTTCAAAGAATTTGGCGCCTGAAAGACAACCCAGGATACTCAGAAACTGATGTTTCTCTTCACGCTAAGAAACCATGTGGATCAGCAATCATTGGTAGTCAAAAATAAATCCCATAAGCACCAGACTATCTTTACAATGCAATTAAATGCAGTGAAAATGTTGATTTTATTATAATCCAAACACATGTAATAAATGGTTTAAAACAATGCCAGCTCCAAAGTGTAACCTTTAAAGCAGGTAATAAAACTTACATATCCAGGTGGTATTATTAAATTCTTACATCAAACGATATTAAAAAGTTTGTTACTCACATAATGAATTTATTGTTCTTTTCAGATATGGATCTTGTATTTCTTTTGTGGAATTGTCGCAGGAATAGCGATTAGTTTAACGAACTGGTTCGAGTATTCAAAAATGAAAAGAGATATAAAAACTACAATCACACAGTCATGGAAAATCAATGTTTGGTGGCTGGTTTTACGAACCGGGATGCTTCAAGGTATATATTATTCGTATATATAATTTTTCATAAAAGTTGCACCATTGTTATATTTTATTTGATAATTAATGGGTGATTTTCTGGGAATCGATGAAAAGTACTTTATTGAGGAGATAGTTTCACTACATCTATTTAAGGTCTGTAATACAATTAATTAGGTTAGACCGCTTTACTTATTCAGAGGGGTTTCCATGTAGACTCCTACATGAAGTTACCATCCGAATAAATTTTAGGAAAATATTTTCAGAAGGCACATAATTGTGCATCTTGTCTCTATATTCCAAATTTCACCGAATTTCTATGAGCAAGTTTCGACGGTAATTATAAATAATAATCACAAGAGATAACATGTTCTCGAACCTCAACATTCATTACAGTATGAAACAATATCTAGACCAGACCTTTTATAAATGCATTGTTTCCTATATTTAATAGTTTAGAACAATGTTGCTTATACATATTAGTATGAAACTATACAGAGAGTACTAACACTTTGAATCTACTTGTGGAATGTAATTTTTTAATAATATTCTCGGTAACATACAAAAAACTGGATACGTCAACATCAAATATAAAAAGTAGAAAGTAGTAAAAATACAATCCGAATCATCGGTGTGCACTTTAGCATTTCGGTTTACAGTCTGTCTTCCTTGTTTATTTAGAGAAAACAAACATTTACTGACACGCAGAATTCAGTGGACATCAAAGACATACCGCCTTTTAAAACAGTTATTCTTTCAAACGACACAAAGCATGGATCTAATAAGACACCATATCCTCTAATTACCAAATTTATACGTTTAGTGATACATGAGTTGTTATCTAACATCAAAATGATTTTCAGATACAGTTCTTTCATAATAATAAATCAATTTGTTAAATAAAATTTAGATTCTGCCTTATATATATATATATTAGTATGTTTACAGGTATGAAGATGATCCATATAATATGTTTCAATGTTTATCACCACATACTCTGTCGTTACAGAGGGCTGAATGTGGTATTTTGAAAATATTCTTATTTGCAAGTTAGCAAACCAGATAAAAACATGTATATTGCAATGATACAGTACATTGCCTAAGTATTCGCTCCCACCTTCCCTGCAAATTTTCAGATTTTGTTCCTGTCTGATATTGTAATCACGATACTTTCAAATGAGACTTTATATTTAAAATCTACACAATCTGAGAAAGCCGATAAAGGCTGATACTCTGTAACTAAGATTGATTTTCAAAGAAAATTAGAATATTTCCAATTGAATAAGTCCATGACAGTCTTACGACGAAGTGTTTTTGCAATTACACTTACGCTGCAGGAATATCAACAAGATGCTCGGTCGTCAGGTAGAGCATGACTAGTCGTAGCAATATTGAGAGTAGCCACGCGGTAAGTCTCCAAATCCGTCTATATATAACGTAATAAACTTCTGTAATTCAGCAATTTTTCTTTTCTTTTACAGAACCTTCTGTAACATTAACTCAATGAGATTATTAATATATAGTAACACCAAGCTTTCCCATAATCACTGTGATACCAACGTGTATGAGAATACTATATGCAGCACTTGCGCAGTACCAAATAAATCCTTATTGATTTTGAATCCCTGCATAACATCAAGTCAGGCTAATTATTTGTATAAATGTATCCATAAAGCACCGAATTAACTTTTTATTCTAATATTAGTCGTCTACAACAACACCAAAATTATGTTCCCCCATTGTTTATCAGCCTACAACTCTTTCGAACATATAAGATTAAAAAATTTATTAATATACAGGGTCTCCCTCTACACCAAAGAGGAACGTGACCAGAATTATTCTTGCCAGTTGGTGGTTGGTGTGCATTGTCATCCTGTGTTTGTACAGTGGAAACATACTTGCGTTTTTGAGCATCAAGAAGATAGAATCTCCGTTAGACAACATGAAACAAGTTCTTATGAAACCAACGCTAGGGATCCTGGCCATTCCCGGTTCTCCTACGTTTAACTTTATGTCGGTAAGTAAACATGCATTAAAATATCTGTATCATTAATTATACACAAGTATTCAGTATTCATTATTAAATCATCCGAAGTGTTGCACAAGCTTCAAGAAGTCAATATGTATATACCTAAAACGTGGTATACACTGTGCAATGGTCAGGGTAACTATGTAGGAAGAGGTAGCGAAAGAAGTGGTGGTGGGAGGTGCGCTCTCTGTAGTCTGTTAGTGTAAGAGTTAGAGATTGGTAGCATTGAACGTTTGGTAACCCTGTTGTCTGTTAGTCTAGGGCCTGGCATGGCCAAGCGCGTAAGGCGTGCGACTCGTAATCCGAAGGTCGCTGGTTCGCACCCGCGTCGCGCTAAACATGCTCGTCCTCCCAGCCGTGGGGGCGTATAATGTGAGGTCAATCCCACTATTCATTGGTAAAAGAGTAGCCCAAGAATTGGCGGTGGGTGGTGATGACTAGCTGCCTTTTCTCTAGTCTTACACTGCAAAATTAGGGACGGCTAGCACAGATAGCCCTCGAGTAGTTTTGTGCAAAATTCCAAAAACAAACAAACAAACTGTTAGTCTAAGAGTTAGTGATTGGTAGCATAACGTTTGCTAACCCTGTAGTCTGTTACTTCAAAATTAGGGACGGCTAACGCAGATATCCTTCGAATATGGTTTTAAATGAAATCAACAAATAAATACTAACAGTTAATTTAATACAATACATGTTTTATATTTCTTAAATGCCTGTTTTGCGAATATTTTTCTGAATTAGAAATATATATTTTTATATTTAAAACAGACAACCAACGTCACAACTTTCAGAGATGTTTGGAAGCGAAATAAACAGAGTAAAATTGATTCTCGGTTACAAAATGACGAATATTTGGAGAAAGTCAAACAGGGACATATTCTGGTGGGATTACGCCATTGGTTAAACCTCATCTCGAATCCCAAAGACAAAGAAAAACAGACTTGTTCCATTTTCCATATTGCCTCAGAGAATATACTGTTGGATTTTCAGAGCTTTGGATTGCATAAAGGGAGTTTTCTGACATACCCATTAAGTGAAGGGTTTGTATAATTCTTACTCACAAAGTACGAGTTTGTATAATTCTTACTCACAAAGTACGAGTTTGTATAATTCTTACTCACAAATTACGAGTTTGTATAATTCTTACTCACAAAGTACGAGTTTGTATAATTCTTACTCACAAAGTACGAGTTTGTATAATTCTTACTCACAAAGTACGAGTTTGTATAATTCTTACTCACAAAGTACGAGTTTGTATAATTCTTACTCACAAAGTACGAGTTTGTATAATTCTTACTCACAAAGTACGAGTTTGTATAATTCTTACTCACAAAGTACGAGTTTGTATAATTCTTACTCACAAAGTACGAGTTTGTATAATTCTTACTCACAAAGTACGAGTTTGTATAATTCTTACTCACAAAGTACGAGTTTGTATAATTCTTACTCACAAAGTACGAGTTTGTATAATTCTTACTCACAAAGTACGAGTTTGTATAATTCTTACTCACAAAGTACGAGTTTGTATAATTCTTACTCAAAAGTACGAGTTTGTATAATTCTTACTCACAAAGTACGAGTTTGTATAATTCTTACTCACAAAGTACGAGTTTGTATAATTCTTACTCACAAAGTACGAGTTTGTATAATTCTTACTCACAAAGTACGAGTTTGTATAATTCTTACTCACAAAGTACGAGTTTGTATAATTCTTACTCACAAAGTACGAGTTTGTATAATTCTTACTCACAAAGTACGAGTTTGTATAATTCTTACTCACAAAGTACGAGTTTGTATAATTCTTACTCACAAAGTGTGTGTTTGTATAATTCTTACTCACAAAGTGTGTGTTTGTATAATTCTTACTCACAAAGTGTGTGTTTGTATAATTCTTACTCACAAAGTGTGTGTTTGTATAATTCTTACTCACAAAGTGTGTGTTTGTATAAATCTTACTTGGAAAGTACGAGTTTGTGAGTAAGAATTATACAAAGTATTCCGAAACATGTTATGATACAGACTGTAAATAAATATTAGAAAATATTGAAAGTTACTTCTAAAAGTACGATTTTCTTTCAAATGCATAAAACATTTGTAATTTGTGATATGAAACTTATATGTTCATGGCCAATATGAAATCTCGTATTATGACCAGTTTCAAGCTGATCGTATTATGGCCAGTCGGGAAACTAAGTTATATCCTGTGAACCATTTCTTGAGTGATAACATGCATTGTTTATCAGAATAACTATTTTGTTTTCAGATGTAGCGGATAGCTTTGTATTCATTTCATTTAATACCGTAACTCATATCACTTAAAGGTGAAAGACCTTAGTATTAGACGTATCTAGACCTCAGTATTAGACGTTTCTAGACTTTAGCGTTAGACTTATCTAGGCTTTAGTGTTAGACGTACCTGAAAATTTAACTTCCTTTAAACATGCTTTTTACAACGAAAGAGTATAAAAAGTTTGTTTTTTGAATTTCGCACAAAGCTACACGAGGGCTATCTGCGCTAGTCGTCCCTAATTTAGTAGTGTAAGACTAGATTTTGTTTGCTTGTTTTGAAATTTCGCACAAAGCTACTCGAGAGCTATCTGTGCTAGCCGTCCCTAATTTAGTAGTGTAAGGCTAGAGGGAAGGCAGCTAGTCATCACCATCCATATCCAACTCTTGGGCTACTCCTTACCAACAAATAATGGGATTGACCGTAACATTATAACGCCCCCACGGCTGAAAAGGCGAGTATGTTTGTTGCGATAGGGATTCGAATCCGCGAACCTCGGATTGCAAGTACAGTACCTTGACCACCTGGCCCAGTACAAAAAATATTCGAATGAAATAAATATACAGTGGTACCTCGGTTCTCGAATGACTCCCTTTTCGAACAATTCAGTTTTCGAACATAAGCTCGGTTCCCGAACCAAGCTGTCGTGGCCTGAACCCCCGAAATAACCCGAATGATGACTCGAGCGACCCTTCGACCATTTTCGGCCCACGCCAATCTTACTCAAAACATTTTACCCGCACCTGTCGCTCAGTCCACACCCCCACTAAAATCTGATGTGAACGTTCTCGTTTTTCTTTTTGTTGTTTTTCTAAATATTCTGATTAAATAAGCCACCATGGGGTTAAAGAAGGATAACGAAAGCAGCAAACCAAAAAGAAAAGTTGTTAGAGCCACAATAGAGGTTAAAAAAGATCTCATAGCTAAGTATGGGAGTGGTGTTCACGTGTCTGACCTTGCTACACAGTTTGGTATGGTGAAGTCTACAGTCTGCACCATACTGAAAAATAAAGTGGTCATCAAAGGAGCTGATGTTGCAAAAGGAGTGACAGTGCTTAGGAAACAAAGATCACAAACAATGGAAGAGGTAGAAAACTGTTGGTTTGGGTAAACGAAAAACAGTTAGCTGATGATAGCAATTCTGAGACCATCATTTGTAAGAAAGCAAAGCAGTTGCATGCTGACCTCCTGAAAAACACCCCTGGAACGAGTGCTGATACAAGTGATGCCTTTAAGGCTAGTAGGGGGTGGAGTGAAAAATTTAGGAAGAGAAATGGCATACATAGTGAGGTGAGACATAGGAAGGATGCCAGTTCTAACAAAGACCCTGCTGATAAATTTGTTAGGGAATTTAAGGACTATGTAGAATCTGAGGGATTTATTCCTCAACAAGTGTTCAACTGTAATTAGACAGGCCTCTTTTGGAAGAAAATGCCAAAGAGGACCTACATCACCAAGGAGGAGAAGTCACTGCTGGGACACAAGCCAATGAAGGATAGGCTAACTCTATTATGTAGTAATGCAAGTGAGGACTTAAAACTTAAGTCTTTGCTTGTGTACCATTCTGAAAACCCGAGGGTTTTTAAGAAAAATAATGTCCTGAAAAGTAAACTAAATGTCATGTAGAGGGCTAATAGTAAAGCATGGGTAGCCAGGAATTTTTTTTATAGAGTGGGTCCATAAAGTGTTTGACCCAAGTGTAAAGAATTATCTCACGGAAAAACAGTTGCCACTCAAGGACCTTCTTGTGATGGACAATGCACCTGTTCACCCACCAGACTTGGAGGACGGGTTGGTGGGGGAGTACAGTTTTATTACGGTGAAGCTCTTGCCCCCTAACACGACTCCTCTTAATCAGCCCATGGACCAGCAGGTCATATCGAACTTTAAGAAACTCTACACCAAAGCACTGTTTAAAAGGTGCTTTGAAGTGACCTCTGACACAAAGTTAACCGTCAGAGAGTTCTGGAAAAATCACTTTAATATCCTCCACTGCTTGAGGATCATAGCCAAAGCCTGGAGGGAAGTGTCTTTCAGGACCATGAACTCAGCCTGGAAGAAATTGTGGCCAGACTCAGTAGCAGATAGAGACTTTGAAGGCTTTGAGGCTGAGTCTGTTGTCGAGGATATTGTTTCACTAGGCAAGTGTATGGGCTTGAATGTGAATGGTCATGATGTGGGGTAGTTGGTGGAAGACCACAACACTGAGCTCACCACGGAAGAACTCCAAGACCAGCAACAGAAGGCAACTGAGGAAGTGTCTTCAGATGAGGAGGAAGGAAGGGAGGATGTTCCTAGTTCACTAATCAAGGAAATGTGTGGAAAATGGGGAGAGTTACAAAGTTTTGTGGGAAAATTTCACCCTGACAAAGTTGTAGCAAACTGCAGCATAAACCTTTTCAATGACAATGTCATGTCTTACTTCAGAAACATTTTAAAATGCAGGCAGAAACAAACCTCATTAAACAAGTTTTTTAGTGAGAAATAGGTCCAGTGAGTCTCAAGCAGGTTGAAGCGGTGAAAAAAGACAGAAAAGAGAAAGAACCCCAGAAGGAGAGTTACCTGACGTTTTTATGGAAGGTGACTCCCCTTCCAAACAATAATAACTATCCTACACTCCACGTTTCTTACCACCTTTCACTTACGTCATCAGCTCTCCTCAGCACAGGTAAAGTGCAGTTACATTTTCATTTATTGTTTTTTTTATTGTGTTTATAGTTTTTTGTGGTTGACATGTAAGCATTATTACACAGGTATAAATAAGCAATATTTTTACTCAAAATGCTTCACAATGCGTAATTTTTGGAGGTCTGTAACGGATTAATTTAATTTTCAGTATTTCTTATGGGAAAAATTGATTCGGTTTTCGAACAGCCTTCTTGAACGGATTACGTTCGAGAACCGAGGTACCACTGTACACCGTTTCATTCGTACGCCTGCAGGAAGGAACAGTATTATCTGATATCCATACATTATCCATCTTAGTGTTATGATTTTATTACCTTAAAAGTGTGAAGAAACAAAGTCGGGGAGAAAAGTGAACCCACTAAATAATTGAACACAAGTAAGTAAAACTAACCACACTAATTAGATACTTACAACCGTTATCAGTATAATAATCATAAAATATCATATTTATATATCTACAAACACCAGGAAATAGCTTATTGTCTTCTGTGAGATAGGTGTACATTCCACATAACACATTTATAGGTTATAATAATATCATACATTGTGTAATGTAAGCTTTTGTGAAAAAAAACGAAGTCAGTTGTTAAGGTTATGTTTGTATGTCCATAACAGCGAAGTAGTTGTTGATTGATTTTATAAATTGGGAACAAGTTATATTGACCGTGTAGTTAATATAACTTCAATGTAATTTGGAAACTTATCGTTTAAGTAAATGTTAACTTCATTAGGAGAAGTGTATTGACTAATGAAATGTAATTGTTTATTCAACTAACATAACTATTTCTATAGTTCACACTTGTCACTTTATTTTCAGTGTGGACTGGTTAAGAAGAATGGGGCTTATTGACTTTTGGAATCGCAAATTTCTCCAATCTACAGAAACACACTTGACTGGTTATTGTGCTGGTACTAACAAACAACTACCACTGTTTGTTGAAGATTTCGGAATGGCTTTTGTTTTACTTCTGTGTGGATATCTTCTGGGGACCATAACGTTGTGTTTTGAGTCTGGATTGTCGTACTACAATAAACAAAGATTAACTTAAAAATTATTACATGTGTATTAGATTAGTTGCACTGAAATTCAACAATGCTTTCCCGTTAAGAATCGGTAATGGACAACATCACGGCTTGTTTGAAAATTTATATTTGTTTCTATTCAGTAATTATTATCCACATGTATAGATATTTCATATATAACTTTTTGAATGCATAACGAGTTCTCACGATGTATTGTTTTAATTAGATGGTTTAATGTATTTGTTACTATAGAGGCAAGAATAAATCTTTATATGTGAAGCATACACCTCATGTTTTTCAAGGAAGTGTTATAAGTCTATAAGATCTAGTATGCTATATTTAAATTTGCAAAAATCTGTAAGGAAATGCCCAGTATAAAATTAAAATGACAGATACTTTGATTTTTAAGTAATATTTCTTGCTAGTCTGGAATCAAGCGTTATACTAAAACTTTTTATAACTTAATATATTAATTTTTGTCAAATAACTAGGGATGTGATATATTCCGAGTTGTTTCAAAAGTTTTTCTCCTTGTGTGTTATAAATAGTATACATATTTGAATTGGCATATATACCTTCAAATTATCGTAAAGTTTTATTACACTTTTCACAGCCACACATATATATCTTTGTGACACTAACTTTATTAGCTGAAACTCACATATAGGATGAATGTTAGCACTTTTAGTAGTAAACTCTTAACCAGTAAATTCTGTATAGAGCTATCTGAAACATAAGAAATGTTTTAAAAGCTGTATTCTTTATTTGTTTTGAATTTAGCGCAAAGCTACACGAGGGTTGTCTGCGCTAACTCTCACTAATTTAGCAGTGTAAGACTAGAGGGAAGGTAACTACTCGTCACCGTCCACCACAAACTCTTGACCTACTCGCTCCAATGAAAAGTGTGAATGACCGTCACATCACGAGTCGAGCGCCCTAACCATCGGGCCATGCTGTGCCCTTAACAGCTGTAACAGACAAAACGTATTTTAAGGTTTTATCAGCGTTGTTTCTAAATTAGTGGTTTTTAAACTATCGGTTTGTCGATAAACTTATCTTATGAATTGTTCTTTTCCATGTCACCCGATTACTAACAACACCAAAAGAATTATCCACAAATATCTTTAAACATGGTAGTAAATGTTTTATCATGTCATTTTATATTGATAAATTCTACGATATTCTAACATTAGGTTTGGGTAAATTACCGTTTATACTTATGTTTAAAGTATTTACGGTAAATAAAGCATAGATACAAAAACAACAAATCATAATTTGTCGTGTTTCTCAGTATATATTATTCTAGCTACAATTATATTAAGTAAGCATTATAAAGCACAATTTGATGAAACAATTAGATAAATGTTATAATTGATTTGTATTATCTTCGAAGGATATATTGTTTGATTCATGGAAGTTAAATGTTTGACAAACATTCTTTGATATTTGGTGGTTCTGACTGACAAGTTTCACAGAAAAGAACCATTACAGTAAATACCACTATCATAAGATGCAGGGGCGTCGAGATGTCGGCGCCCCATAAATTCGTGGTACATTCATGGGCGTATGAATTTTTTTTTCTGGTGGGCGGAAGCCAAATGTGTTGAGAATTTACATTTTTGAGGCAAAGCGATTTCCTGCAGTACTGCAATACTTCCTGAAGTATATTATGAAAATGAGAATGCATTATTCTTTATCCCATGATTCCCAGGGCACCAAAACTGTAGCCCCCTCTCTTCAGGCCCGAAAAGATGCGTGAACATTTGTAATCTACTTTAACAATATACAGAAATAAGGCGAACCTCACTAGCTACTGATTGTATAACGACCTATACTATCAATAAATATTTGTTGTGAGTGTGAAACAGATTAATACAAGTTAAGTAGTCAGCACACAGAACATCAAAGTTGTAATATTTGCAAAACGAGACTCAAACCTCTAGCTTTTTCGAATAGTTGACTGTTCTTCTTCAGAATAATAAAGGGTGATGTTTAATGAGTGTCATGAAATGTGTAGATTTGGATGTCACGTAAACCGGATGTTCAGTACAAGTTAGTATTGAGAACTAGCCAATCATAACCTAGAGCTGTTTGTGTCAGGTTTAGTTTTGTGTCAAAGGGGTGTGTTGTTGTTGTTTTGAATTAAACACAAAGCTACACAATGGGCTATCTGTGCTCTGCCCACCACGGGTATCGAAACCCGGGTTTTAGCGTTGTAAGTCCCCCAGACATAACGCTGAGCCACTGGGGAGGGGGCTAAAGGGGTGTGTTGTTGTTGTTTTGAATTAAACACAAAGCTACTCAATGGGCTATCTGTGCTCTGCCCACCACGGGTATCGAAACCCGGATTTTAGCGTCGTAAGTCCGCAGACATAACGCTGAGCCACTGGGGGGGGGGCTAAAGGGGTGTGTAAAGTTTATAATAGTTATAATAATTGTTAACTAATTTATATAAAGATAAAATCGACATAAACAATATAAATAATATTAAGTTAAATGACAAAAGGCGGTGGTATCTATAGAAAATAATAATGTAGCTGAACATATAGATAGTCAAGCCAATATATATAGAGATTTGTTAGGATGGATAATATTAATAACGCTGAGTAAGTTGAATCATGAATTTAGTTTTGGAAATATATTCAGAGACTTCCGAAAGTCAACAACCTCATTGGTGTTACAGTATTTAGTAGAACTATCCAATAAGCTGTCTCTCTTAGATGTCTATACCCATAAGTTTAATGTCTTCAAGCGAGGTCCAGGCATGTTAAAGTGTTTAGTTTGTTTATGTTGTTGATTTATGGTTAATAAAACTTTCCCGCTTGGTATGGTTGTTTAGGTTTGACATATACACTGAAAATCACATTTTATACATTGGATTAAGTAAATAACATTTTTCGTGTATCAGTTTATGGAATTAGTGATTTGAAACTGTTTTTGGTTGTCTTTATCGGAAAATATATCTGTTTCCTGCATGAACTTACAATTTTGACATCACTTGCTATTGTAAGGTTGATTTCCACCTGGTGCCTGCTTACAGTTTATTTTAGCGTGAAATAAGTGTGATTTTAGTTTTATTATTTCTAAAAGAAACGACAGGAACTTCGGTAAAAATAGATTTTAATCGATCATTAAGTTGAAGGAGATAAAAGTGTTTCTTTAGTATCCGAAGCAGGTTTTTCAGTTTTGGATGACAGGTAATAACCAGTGGAACACGAGAATAATTTATTTTGGGTGATTGTTTCAGGGCAGATGTACGCGATATGTTGTTAGCGTTCTAAACTTGTTGGGTGATGGTGTTGTTTATAACTTCTTCCAGTCATAGTCTGTTTCACAGAATTAATGTGATGGTCACAGTTCTTATTATCAGAACACGTCTTTAATCCAAGTGCTTAATTGAATGTGATATAGTGTTTGGTGGGTGACAGCTTTATTATGTAAAACTCTAGTTGTTATACCATTGATGATCAATTGCAAAAAAGAATTCTGAAGAAAGCAACTGAAGGTGACAATGTTCTCTTGCTAAACAAGAAAAAGGTAAACAATAGCTTAGCAATAAGTTTTTAAAAGTAATGTTAAACAGTATAGTTTGTTTTTTGAATTTCACGCAAAGCTACACAAGGGCTATCTGCGCTAGCCGTCCCTAATTGAGCAGTACAAGACTAGAGAGAAAGCGACTAGTTATCACCACAAACCGCCAGCTCTTGTTATACTCTTAACGACGAATAGTAGGATTGATCGTCACATTATAACACCCCCCACGGCTAAAAGAGCGAACATGTTTCGTGTGACGGGAATTCCGACCCGCGACCCTCGGATTACAAGCCGAGCCCCTTAACCACCTGGCCATGCCGGGCCGTCAAGTATTTAAGTTGATCCGTTTTACTGTCCTTTTTTTGGAATGTAACCCTAACACTAAAATTTGGCGTTCTACATACTGACTTGTACCGAAACCCAACAGATAAACCAAAAATAATTCTCGTCAGTTGATAACAACGGACATAGACACATCTTAGTATTTTTTTTTTTAATAAGTATTATGAGGAAATATATTTTACAACTTACAGGAATATTCCTATTTTGGTATTTTTGCGAAAATAATGAAATTATTTATGAAGGTTACTTTATTAACAAATTCAAAAACACATTATATGTTACCATAGTTTAACATACAGATGGAGCTCAAAACGTATATGAAGTTTTAGGGTAAAAAAAACCCCAAAAAACACGTGAATTTTACATTGTTAAAAAGATCTAGTCAAAAAACATCTTATTTCAGAAACCAAAACAGAAACTGAAATAAACATAATAATTAAATATTTAGTAATATAAATACTATTCAACTAACTTCACCAATAACTGCTGTCATTATATATATTGAATGATGATTTGATATAAAGTCAGCACTTGAATGGTTTGTGTCAGATTGTGTATAACAAAAAAGGTAGTTTTGTTTCTACTTTATTAATTACTTTATCGTGAAGGTTTACAAAATTATAACCAAAAAAGAAGAAAAGTTAACGTAAGGAAACTAATTAGCCTGAGTATTACTTCGTCGAAATATTAGTAATCTTAAAACACATGGACTTCTGTTTAAACATGCAATCTCACATCTATCTTGGAAAATCTAACTGACTCGCATGTTTATTAATAAACATATGCTTTAAAATACCATGTTCCCCGATTTTGAAGAAATTCTATTTGTTTATAAAACGTGTCGTCACGCCATAACACAATCTTTAACAGTACTCTTCTGGAAAAATACACAGAAAAACATAAAACTTAAACAGTATAAATGACAATTTAAGTTTTCAAGCAAAAGTTTAAACATCTCGAAACTAAACCAATAATAACATGAAAAACACAGCGTGAAACTTGAGAAAATTCCCTCAGTATCATTAGAAGAAAACACTTTATAAATACTTACCGTTCTTAACATTTTAAACTTTCGGATTTGTCACTTAAAGTCCAGCCAACACTTGGATCTTCTAAATACGTCTCGTGCGCAGTTGTTTCATTCAACCTCGTGAGGTCAATACTGTCGACTTTTTCAGTACAATCACAATCCTTATTTTCAAATTCTTTCTCTATTAGCTCAGGTTGTTTCTATCCTCGAGATCATAAAGAAACACCATATCACTATCAATACGAGAAATTAGCTGCTCAGGTATCCATGCAGGCTTTGCAACTTCTGTTACCCTTCTGATCATATGATAAGAATCGGCAGCTTCCAGTCTGAGCTGTCTTGTGATCAAAAATATATTTCCCTCTTCCGATGAACTATGAAACACACACACACACACACACACACACACATCTACATAACTAATATAATAAAAACGTAGGAACTATACGTATACACCGCCCGATAATTCGTACCATTTCTATACTAGGAGATTACATTGATAACTATTGGGTTATATTCAACGTTCCTTTACCGTAATTGGTATTTGCTTATAAAACCATGTTGGTTTGTTTGTTGTTTTTTTTTTTTAAATTTTGCGGAAAGCTACACGAGGGCTATCTGAGATAGCCGTCCCGAATTTAGCAGTGAAAGACTAGAGGGAAGGCAGCTAGTTATCACCACCCACAGTCAACTCTTAGACTATTCTTTTACCAACGAATAATGGGATTGATCGTAACGTTATAATGCCCCCACGGCTGAAAGGGCAAGCGTATTTGTTGCGACCGGGATTGGAGCCCGCTGCCCTCAGATTACGAGTCAAACGCCTTAACCCACCTGGCTATGCCGGGCCAAACCATGTCGGATACTGGCCTGTAATGCATAATGTTTACAGTATACCTTCTTTACCAAATGAAATAATTATATAATCACTCAACAACGTTTCTTAACTAAACTCAGTACATCTTATCAGTAATAATTATTTATTCCTTTAACAGAAAAAAGATATATAATTATTTCCACTTCTTTCATAGCTATTCTTTAAACTATAGACATTTAAGTATTTTTTTCAAGGTTATGTTTGTTGTTATTTGAAGTTAAGCACAAAGCTACACAATGGGCTATCTGTGCTCTGCCCACCACGGATATTGAAACCTGGATTTTAGCGTTGTAAGTCCACAGACATACTACTGTGCCACTAGGGGGCCTCAAGGTTATGAAGTTTGCTACAGAAACATAACAGATTCAGCACAATAAAGTATTTGGACACAGAAAAGTAATTATCAACCTGTATTTGTCTATATTTCCGTTTCCTTATTGCACACACCAAACATGCTCACCCTTTCAGCTGTGGGGGCGTAATAATGTTTCGGCCAATCCCTCTATTCGTTGGTAAAAGAGTAGCCCAAGAGTTGATGGTGGGTGGTGATGACTAGCTGTCTTTCCTCTAGTCTTACACTGCTAAATTGGGGACGACTAGCGCAGATAGCCCTCGTGTAGCTTTGCGCAAAATTCAAAAAAAGAAACAATCCTCATCACATTAAACTGAACTATAAAGTCCAATTAAATTTTGAAACAACAATTTCATTAGATATGAAAGTATTCATTTGAACTAAACTACATATTAATACTCATTTTGGATAAATATTATTAAAGTTATATAATATAAGTATTTACGTGATGTGAGTAGATCCAGCCACAGAAGGACAAGTGTATTGACGACGCATAACCTTTTGTTAATGATAACATTGTACACGTGTGATAAATGTTTACAACTGGTTTGTGATCATTTCGCTGTACGAACACTGCTATTTAGTGTTTTAGAAATTAAATTATTTTCTGATTACGTTAATTTGAGCTTTATATAACTCTTACCTGACTTGTTTGTTTTGAACTTCGCATAAAGCTATACGAGGGTTATCTGCGCTGGTCGTCCATAATTTAGCAGTGTAAGACTAGCGGGAACACAGCTATTCATCACCACCCACCATCAAGCGTTGGGTTACTCTTACCAACGAATTGTGTGATTGACGGATAACATTATAATGCCCACATGGCTGAAAGGGCAAGCCCCTTTTGACCCAAGTTGACCGTTACAACCACGTGGTGATGCAGGGCCCAGAATGAAATCCATTATGAGTTAAACCTTATCACGCCCTCCTTAATTTTACCCAAAAAACGTCAGTTGGAATAACTAAGCTTGACATCATTAGAAATTTGCCCTTCAATCCAAGTTCCCCGAAAAACCAATCCACCAGCATTCTAAATATAGACACCAGGACCACTTCTTTCATGGTTCTTCCACTCGCCTTTATATACGTCGCCATTAAAGTAAGTATACACACCGTAACATTGTCTTCATGCCACTCACCTAAATATTCACATATGTACAAGAAAATTCATAATTGCTTAGTTGAGGAGAAAAAAACCTCACGTTAAAGGAAATTAATACTAACTTCCGGTCAGAGTAAAATTAGTCATATATACATCGACTGAACTAATAAATGAAAACAATCTTTATAATGAATGTATAATAATGAAATCAAAACATGCTGTGCACACTTATAAACAATTTCATTTTTTTTACTTTAACAATTGAATTAAAAAGAAAAAATCTGACAACATAGTAACAATTATGTATCTCAAGGCGTCGATATGGGTATTAAAACTGATTAAATTAAAGCAGATAACAAAATTTCGACCTTGTTAGGTCATCTTCAGGCTAACAAAGGAACAGTTAAAGTGTATACTTGTTAGACACATGTAATAGCAGAATGTAACAACACATGTTATCAAGTTGTCTTTAAACTTAATTCTTAATTATTAGATATGAATTCAATCTTATATTCAGAGCTAATGAGTTCTAGAAGTATGAAGAAAATTCGACAAAACAGAAAAAAACATTGGGTGGTTCATATCTGGAGGGGAGGCACTGGACGGTTCTGTGGTAGATCATCACATACACTACAAAATATTCAAGGCACTTTAATACTTGATTGTATTATAAGATTAAAAATTAGTCCGTAATATTGTATAATGGATGAAAGGATACGCTATCCCTCTGGTCAGTTTGCTTTTGAATGTCGCGCAAAGCTACACGAGGGCCATCTGCGCTAGCCGTTCCTAATTCAGCAGTGTAAGACTAGAGGGAAAGCGACTAGTTATCACCACAAACTGCCAGTTTTTGATATACACTTTTATCGACGAAAAGTAGGATTGATCGTAACATTATAACACTCCCCACGGCTAAAAGGGCGAACATGTTTCGTGTGACGGGGATTCAAACCTGCGATCCTCGAATTACAAGTCAAGCGCCCTAACCACCTGGCTATGCCGTGGCTCCCTCTGGTCAGTAATTCAATATTAGGCATGGCGTCAATTAAATACCTTATCAGCTTTAACAAAAACACAAAATACAGATACACATTTGCGGTCAGCTTGATTGTAAAAGTGTTAAAAAATGCATTTCGTATTAAAATAAAATGTTTCTGTATGAAATTGTTTTATTAATTATTACCATAATGTTTGGCTACAAGTGTTTGAAGTATTTTGTTACAAATAGATAAGGAACTCAGATGTGTAAAACAGTATATGAATATCCTTACAATATTATTGTTTCTGTATTTCATTACACTGATTTCCGTAATGACTTAAATACGTGTCTAACTACAGTTCCTAGACGTATAAAAATCGTTGATACTGTATACATATTTGGAGAAAACACTTATGAGTAAGACTATAGGGTTTGTTTTTTTTCTTTGTGGACAATCATGACTGGAACTCTTTACTACGGTATATTAACTATAAAAGTTATATTTCTTTTCTTTTTTTATATTCCTAACCTAAATTTTTATTACGGATTACCCTTACCTTCGTACCTGAGGCCATCTGGAAATATAAACATCCCTTTTCCACGTATTAACTATAAAAGTTATATTTCTCTATTCCTAACCTTAATTTTTATTACGGATTACCCTTACCTTCGTACCTGAGGCCATCTGAAAATATAAACAGCCCTTTTCCATGTTTCTTCCCCATCTTCCATTTACCGATATAGCGCGCACCATTTACGAAGAGATAGGTTCCTTCTCCTTTCCTTTTACCGTTGATGTAATAACTCTTGTAAGAAGGGCACTTCCAAAACCATGACATTCCTCGAGTTCATTTCTCTCACCTTCGTAAGTCTAAAGTTCGATGAT
>NC_134836.1:60031482-60074227 GCF_004210375.1 Tachypleus tridentatus
CAAAATGTATTATGATAAACTATCGATGACTGCAGTTGGTTAACAGTAGTTTATACAAATATACAATAATGATTTAAGTTCATGACAAGCACTTGTGTGTACTTTCTTACTTCAAAAGAACAGCAAATTTGTATTTACTTTATATAAAGGCTTAATCTAACTAAATTGTAACAAGCTTTTATATACTTCAGGCCATTTTCTGTAAATCTGTTATATGAAACTACTAATAAAATTCACTTTTGTATATCTTGAACTTTTGGATATAGAGTATATTAATGGCTTTTTAATAAGAGAAACAAACATTATTAATGGCTTTTTAATAAGAGAAACAAACATATCTAATAACATTGGTAGTAAAGCATAAAAAAGTAAATTATAGTTAAAGTAATATTGAATGTTCAACTACCTAGACCATACTTTGTAATCTTTGTTTTCATGAAGCAACACTGCTGAGATATTACCCTGAACAACCATGCATTTCAAGGAAAGTAAAGACAACAAAAGACCTGTTGACCCACCTAGGTCATCCCATTAACTTAATCTCAGATACAAACTTTTATCAAGTCTTCCCTTAAACTACCTAAAATTTACTGCATCTATCAAATACAAAGTCAATCCATTCTATAGCCCAAACACACTATGAGCAAAATAAAACTTAGCTGAAGATGACATTTATCCTGCTTAAGTTTATGTCTGTCAGTTCTACAATTGTCAAGTATGAAAAATATATCCATTTCCACCGTCGTCTGTATTAATAATTAACATGTCAGTCCCTTTAACTTTTATTTTCTTTTAGAAAGAAAATTTTGAAATATTTTAATGTGTCCTTCTATGACCTTTCCATCTCAGATTTCACCCTTTGAAACCTTTCCAACAATTCAATGTAATTTCATGGTAGGATACTCAATACTGAAGAGAATGCTACAACTGTGGCCTAATCAGTAACATGTACAATGAAAGTTTTGGTTATTTTAGACTTGTGTTCATTATTTCTGCAAATAAACTTAAGATTATATTTAATGCTAGTCACAACATACTACTGTAATCTGAGAGTCATGGGTTCAAACCCTCATCCCACAAACTGTGCTTGTTCTTTTATCCATGGGAGCATTAAAAAGCATTGATCAATTCCATTATTTGTTGGTAAAAGAATAGTTCAAGTTTTGGTGTTTCGTAGTGATGACTAGCTGGTCAAATTGGAGATGTGTAGTACAGATAGTCCTCGTGTAGTTTTACTCAAAATTCAAAACAAATACACTACTTTGATGATGTAAGAGAGTAATTAACCAGAACGTGTATTACATTTCATTCACAAAAACAGCATTTTATACATGCAGTTACTGTATGTTAGTCAAACTGATTTTCAATTAAGTACTTATTTTCACTAGTTTATTTATTATGTTGAAAAACAAACTAACGTTTTCTCATTTGTCTAGTACAAATTATAAAGCACTGGTATTGTTCGATATTGTCGTATGTCACTAGGTTAGTTATTAAACAATTCAAACTAAACACACAATGCGTTGACTGATTTATTTTGCTGCAAATATTGGAAATATATTTAATATGAAAAATTAATTTACGGGCATTTTCTTTTTCACTGGCACACGCTTGAAACTTTTCCTGTCTGAACGTCTACAAAAGAGGCCCCTAATGGTGGTCTGCACACCTGTTTGCCTTCACAGCGTTGGCCGGATAAGAGGTTGCATTTCTGTCCTGAGCACTGTAATACGATAAAAATTGTAAAAAAAAAATAATAACTTTATACTTATGGTTAAACTTTCAGTGCAGATACATTTTTTTTTTAGAATTTAATACACTAGCATTGATACTTATAGGGGTACAGCAACACATCTGTAGATTATAACGCTAAATATCAGCCTTCGCTACCTGAGGTGGCGACACCACAGAGAATCCATTGGGATATTGTGCTTAACTACAATCAAACTAATTTTATTAATATTAAAAAATACAATTTTCTCTTAGAAAAGTGAGTACGATATTAATTGTTATAGTACATTTTAACAATAGGTCATAATTAACAACAAATAAGATAAAAGTGTTTGTAATTTCGTATAACATGCATATACTGACGACATTATATCTTAATGAAGGAAGAGCTTCAGAATATCAAATGCATAAACCAAGCCTAACACTTGAAACGAAAAATAACACAACTACTGATTACCAAGGTGATTATACAGTAATTGGAACAATATTGGAAATGAAAGGCTGATATTTAGATAATATATAATTGTTACCACATTCTCTGCAGCAGTATGGGATAACCACTGTTTGCTTAAATATCAGTACAAAACTACAATATAATATATCAACCTCGTTGATATATTTGGGCACGTTTTCTAAACGACAATTTTAAAATAAATCACAGATCAGGTATTTCAGTTTACTTGCACAACATGGTTTTATTAATGTAAAGAGATAAACTTACAGCGATGCAGAAGTCGCAACATCCACATTCATCCTTATAAGTACCGCATGGACAACTACTGCCATCTACTGGACATAAATGCTTTTCACACGGACCTTCACAATGCATGGGGCTGGTGCTTGTTGCTCTGTTAATGAAATACGAGATACTTTGAAATCAAAAGAGGTCGATTAAAAGCTAAAAACCGGTTTTCGATACCCGTTGTGTTTACAGCACAGAAAGCCAATTGCATAGCTATGTGCTTAGCAACAAACAAACTAACGAACGCGTTTAAACTTGTTTTGGTATTAATTTAAAAATTCAGAATAGGCTAAAAAATAACACTGTGGATCTAAGCTCTTGTATTAGATCCTAATTTACAACTGAATCTGATAAATTTTGAATCACATTGGTGTGATAGTTTTATATAAGTATCTATATATCTTTCATTAAAATGCATATTTTATGGTTTTCACCATTTATGGCATAACCTGGTTTTATTTGTCTGTCCTATATATATTTTATACTGTATTTTTTGACTTGCTGACATACCGTTTAATTACACACTTTCATTTGCATTATATATTACTTTTATACAGATGTTTGTTATTCGTAAACAAATTAAAATGCTTACACATACGCATGTATTTACTATTTGATATCGTTTTGTTGCTTTACGACCGAAGGTACTCGAGGGTAATCCGCGCTAGCCATCTAAAATGTCTAAGTACAAGACCAGAGGGAAGGCAGATAGTCAACACAACCCGCCGCTGTCTCGTGGGTTACTTTAATCAAATGCTGTGATGTGACTGCCACACTTATAACGTACCAACGGTCTCAAAGTACAGAATTTTTTCTCTCTCTCTGATGATAGTCGCCCCCCGCTAGTACAGCGGTATGTCTCCGGATTTACAACGCTAAAATCAGGGGTTCGATTCCCTCGGTGGGCTGAGCAGATAGCACTTTGTGGCTTTGCTATACTAAAAACACACAAACACACTGATGATAGTTGTTCGTGAACTTTCGGTCTACAGTTCGGCACATTAACCATTTACTTTTTCAAAATGTGATAACATATTGCTTATTCCGGGTAAAATAAGAAATATAAATTTGTAAATAAATTTGTTTTTCACTTCTTTGCTCGAAGTCTATAAACTAATTTTCTTTAAATGATTTTTAATCATTCTAAGAACCAAGATTTATTCATCCGTTTCCAAAGCTCTGTCCTCTGTGGCTCAGTGGTAAGACTGAAGGCTTATAACACTAAAAATCGGCTTTCGATACTTGTGGTGGGCAGAGCACAGGTAGTTCATTGCGTAGTTTTGTGCTTAATAACAAACCAGAAGTCGAGGCTCCCTGGTGGCTCAGAGGTAAGGTTCACAGCTTATAAAGCTAAAATTCGAGAGCTGATACCCGAAGTGGGCTCAGTACAAAAAGCCAATCGTGAAGCTCTGCGCCTAATAGCAAAACGAAACGTTCTCAAACATTTCACATGCCCTTTAATATGATCTTACATTACAGGTTAAACAAAAATAATATTTACATAAGTTGTTTTTCTACATCTGTTAAGATTAGTAGATATCATTATAACTTACCCATAAACCAGTAGAGTTAGCAGTAGGACCACACATATCAGCTTCATCACGATTCGTTGTCTAAAAGGGTTATCTACAAAACAGACATCATATTTTGTTCGAGAATTTCACCCTTGAATATCAGAGGATATTTTACCTAAAAAATATCACTGAACGCGTATTATATGCAACTTGTCGTTTTGCGTTATTAAAGACATAATCATTATTCACTGAAGGGTTTAACTCAGTTCTTATAGTGAACCACCCATACCCCCAAAAAAAAAAAAAACAAAAAAAAACACGTGAAGACAATTTATCAAGCTTTATTATATACCACCATAAGCATGTAACATTACCGTTGCTAACACCACTGAAAAATGTTCAGTATGGAAACATTATTTTCAACTCTACCGATTTGAAAACAAATTTCACTCTCCATTTGTATTTAATTTTTGCTTGTTGTCAGTATTAAAAATAAAACAATGACAGAAAGATTACGATGTGCAGGTCTAATTCTTCATAAAGGAATATAACAGTAGTCAAAGATCAAAGTAAAAACTATGTAAGTAGACAAATATAAATGTATATACTTATGGTTACTTTACTATATTGCTCAGGGAAAATATAATAGAAAGATACAACTAATTAATTTATTTACTCCCGAAATGCTGAGTACACTTATTTTGAAAACAACCTGAAAAAAATCCATAAAATTAATTATACATTGTTCAATCTTTGAATCCTGAGATACATAATACGTATTTACCTCGGTAAACAACTCTAACAATGAATGACTTGGAAATTAAGTATACAACATATTCACGTTCATTTAGATACGTTGAAACAATATAGTAGTTGGTAAAAATATTTTGGAATAATATAAACCTTACATTTAAGAACTTCACACCATGTTAGTTTATTTGAAAACAATATATTCTTAGTTTGCATTCCCATTAGTTGTTCTTAGTTAATAATAAAAATTCGGCATTAGCTAAGCCTAAAATAACATAATTCGTACAAACAACTTCTCACCTTTCGTATCTTTGTAATAATTCTGTGCTGTAAACAGCTGTCGTTTACAAGAACCTTCGTTATCAGTTAATGAGTACAGGTACAAGATGCTTTGTTCACATGGAAACTTTATCGAAGTACGTTATGAAATCCAGTGTCATAATAATCTATAATTATTTATACGTTTTGTCTGAATTATAATGTCAGTTACGTTACACAATAGCGAGTGTTGATTATTACGTTTGTATAAGGTTAACAAATGATGGGTTTTAATTCGGTTAAACAAGTCACGATTGTTTCTGAACCTGAGAAACATATGATTTAACTTAATATTTCATATAATTTTTACTTTGTAGTTTATTTGTTCTTCCTAAAAGATTATTTTAAAACAATAATCCTATTCTACATTTTGAGAACATTAATTATTATTTGTGTCATAAACGTTTATCAAAGGATTAAAATTAATAACTTATAAAATTAAAATAATTCGCGTGGCTTTAATTTCTTGAAATATACAAACAGTTTAATTTTAACAACTTAACATTTCTCTTTGCTACATAATGTTAACAAGTTCATACATTTAATATTTTTTGTTTGTCACATAATGTTTACAAGTTCACATATATAACATTTGGCATATAATGCTTAAAAGTTCACATATTTAACATTTCTTTTTGCCACATAATTTTCACAAGTTCACACATTTAACATTAATCTTTGCCACGTAATGTTTATAAGTTCTGACACATTTAACATTTTGCCTTATAATGCTTACAAGTTCACATATTTGACATTTCTCTTTGCCACATAATGTTTACAAGTTCATATATTTAACATTTCTGTTTGTCACATAATGTTCACAAGTTCACACATTTAACATTTCTTTTCACCACATGATGTTCACAAGTTCATATATTTGACATTTCTCTTGCCACATAATGTTTACAAGTTCACACATTTAACATTTCTTTTTACCACATAATGGTTACAAGTTCACATATTTAGCATTTCTTTTCACCACATAATGTTTACAAGTTTATGTATTTAACATTTCTGTTTGTCACATAATGTTCACACATTTAACATTTCTTTTCACCACATAATGTTTACAAGTTCACACATAATATTAACTATCTGGTTTCATTGTCAAGTTTTTAAGGGTGTGAAGAGTTCATAATTTTGGTTGAGATGTATAGACTTGTGTAATTACAGAATAATTATTGTAAGCTGCGTTTTAAAGGTTTACTTTAAAAACAAGAATATTTATAAGTTAATACAACATTTCCTACTCCTAATTTTAATTTTTAATAACAGTTATATATTGTTTGTTGGTATCTACATTTAAAAATTTGATTGATTTTGAAAACATTGCAATATCCATCTAATGATACACCCCATATACACTTACAAACCTGAATAACTATAAAGTTTATTTAAGATTAAATACTTACTCGATTGCTTTAATTTGAAATACTTCTTGGTAAAATGTACCTTTCAAAATTTAACTGGTAATTTGATGTTACTTACATTGAACAGTTCGATTATAATGTACATTAACAAGAGTTTGTGGCTATGAAGATTTTACAGTTTATATAGAATTAGTATTACTTGGATGGTGTTATTGAATAGTGATCATGAGTGCTTTTGTTTAGATGTTGAGTGTTAACTGGTTTGTTCAAACCAAAAATATTTATATGGATTTCTGTTTTAGAGGAACATAATATTAACTAACACAATCCAGGATGGTTGATTAAATAAGGCCTACATTCTTAAGAATGCAAACATAAGAAACCAAAGTTAACAAACGAAAAATTAAAGAAATTCTCCTAACACAAAAACTTAAATCCACATAGGCCCAAGGAACACGTTTATATCTATGCTAATTATTCCTTCATGTTAACTACCGTATAATAGATTATACCCCCTACAGTATCACATCTATTACTACTGTCGCCTCCACAATTAGTGTTCAACATTCCTGAACACGGATTTTCTTGTACAATGTGTTAAAATTGTTGCGAGAACAAGACTCGGAATTTTAACGAATAAACAAACATTTTTTTTTCATTCATTCTACCCATATTACAGCTATAAGTCATCAGGCGGTTAAATATATTGAGATCCACACACAAGTATAGCTTATCAAACCACATGTCATCAGGCGGTTAAATATATTGAGATCCACACACAAGTATAGCTTATCAAACCATAAGTCATCAGGCGGTTAAATATATTGAGATCCACACACAAGTATAGCTTATCAAACCACATGTCATCAGGCAGTTAAATATATTGAGATCCACACACAAGAATAGCTTATCAAACCACATGTCATCAGGCGGTTAAATATATTGAGATCCACACACAAGTATAGCTTATCAAACCACATGTCATCAGGTGGTTAAATATATTGAGATCCACACACAAGTATAGCTTATCAAACCACATGTCATCAGGAGGTTAAATATATTGAGATCCACACACAAGTATAGCTTATCAAACCACATGTCATCAAGTGGTTAAATATATTGAGATCCACACACAAGTATAGCTTATCAAACCATAAGTCATCAAGTGGTTAAATATATTGAGATCCACACACAAGTATAGCTTATCAAACCATAAGTCATCAAGTGGTTAAATATATTGAGATCCACACACAAGTATAGCTTATCAAACCATAAGTCATCAGGCGGTTAAATATATTGAGATCCACACACAAGTATAGCTTATCAAACCATAAGTCATCAAGTGGTTAAATATATTGAGATCCACACACAAGTATAGCTTATCAAACCATAAGTCATCAGGCGGTTAAAGATATTGAGATCCACTCACAAGTATAGCTTATCAAACCACATGTCATCAGGAGGTTACATATATTGAGATCCACTCACAAGTATAGCTTATCAAACCATAAGTCATCAAGTGGTTAAATATATTGAGATCCACACACAAGTATAGCTTATCAAACCACATGTCATCAGGCAGTTAAATATATTGAGATCCACTCACAAGTATAGCTTATCAAACCACATGTCATCAGGTGGTTAAATATATTGAGATCCACACACAAGTATAGCTTATCAAACCACATGTCATCAGGTGGTTAAAGATATTGAGATCCACTCACAAGTATAGCTTATCAAACCACATGTCATCAGGAGGTTAAATATATTGAGATCCACACACAAGTATAGCTTATCAAACCACATGTCATCAGGCAGTTAAATATATTGAGATCCACTCACAAGTATAGCTTATCAAACCACATGTCATCAAGTGGTTAAATATATTGAGATCCACACACAAGTATAGCTTATCAAACCATAAGTCATCAGGCGGTTAAAGATATTGAGATCCACTCACAAGTATAGCTTATCAAACCACATGTCATCAGGAGGTTAAATATATTGAGATCTACACACAAGTATAGCTTATCAAACCATAAGTCATCAGGCGGTTAAATATATTGAGATCTACACACAAGTATAGCTTATCAAACCACATGTCATCAGGCGGTTAAATATATTGAGATCCACACACAAATATAGCTTATCAAACCACATGTCATCAGGCGGTTAAATATATTGAGATCCACACACAAGTATAGCTTATCAAACCACATGTCATCAGGCAGTTAAATATATTGAGATCCACACACAAGTATAGCTTATCAAACCACATGTCATCAGGCGGTTAAATATATTGAGATCCACACACAAGTATAGCTTATCAAACCACATGTCATCAGGCAGTTAAATATATTGAGATCCACACACAAGAATAGCTTATCAAACCATAAGTCATCAGGCGGTTAAATATATTGAGATCTACACACAAGTATAGCTTATCAAACCACATGTCATCAGGTGGTTAAATATATTGAGATCCACGCACAACTGTAGCTTATCAAACCACGTGTCATCAGTCAGTTAAATATATTGAGATCCACTCACAAGTATAGCTTATCAAACCACATGTCATCAGGCAGTTAAATATATTGAGATCCACACACAAGAATAGCTTATCAAACCACATGTCATCAGGTGGTTAAAGATATGAGATCCACACACAAGTATAGCTTATCAAACCATATGCCATCAGGCGGTTAAATATATTGAGATCCACACACAAGTATAGCTTATCAAACCACATGTCATCAGGTGGTTAAATATATTGAGATCTACACACAAGTATAGCTTATCAAACCACATGCCATCAGGTGGTTAAATATATTGAGATCTACACACAAGTATAGCTTATCAAACCATATGCCATCAGGTGGTTAAATATATTGAGATCCACACACAAGTATAACTTATCAAACCTCACTCCTTTCAAAGGTAAGATTTAACAGTGTACTTATGTCTTTTATGAGGAAAATATGTGGGATAACTACAATCCTGTAGGAACGGTACAAGGTTTTTAGGTCTATATTATAATTAACTATAAGCTTTACACCCTACATTTGGCCGTATATGAACAAACCTATTCCAAATAACTTCGAGTTGTTCTTTTTTATTATATTCTGATGTTTATATTTATGTTTAAAGTACCCAAAACTTAGAACAGAATAAAATATAAACATTGGGAAAGGGTAATGGTGAATATTTGGTGTACCGGGATTTTCAGAAAGCATTTGACAAAGTACCACATAAAAGGCTTATAAAAAGTTATATATTTAGGTTGAATATAAGTTAGCTAACTGAATAGAATAATGGCTGTATAAGAAACAACAGAAGGTTTTTATAAGTGGAGTTCAGTCATACTGGACTATTGTCACAAGTAGGGTACTTCAGGATTCAGGACCTATTATCTTTTTTGATTTACATTAATTACATGATGAAGGAAGGGTCAATAAATTAATTAATTTGTTGATGATATTAAAGTCTTTGATTTTGGCAGCTCTGAAGATGATATCGCTGATTTACCTTTAGATTATTGAGTTGGGTCAATAAATGTCAAATAGGTTTTAATTACAAAAAATGTAAGATAATGCAAATTTGTTACCGTAATTTGAATTATAATTCTGGACGAAAATAACCTCAATACTGTCAAATGCTTTCTGAAAATCCAGATACACCAAATACACCCCTTTCCCTCATCTGTATAACCAACGACCTTTGCGTGCAAAGACACGTGAGGCAATATTTTCCTTCAGTGAAACCACGTTGACTATTCAATAAAATTCCTAACTTTAAGTGACTTTACAAAATATCATTTATTAGGCTTTCCTAAACTTTTCCCACAACTGATGTACAACTACTAGACCTGTAATTACTGGGTGATAATATAGTGTAACTGGTAATTATCATAGTGGTTCCACAAAGTTAACTTAGTTATAAATTTTTTCGAATACTTCAACATAATTTGAAGGCCTACGGGTGGGTAGTTGTGCATTTTCACGACACCTTGCTAAAAGCCACACAATGGTTTGTTTAGTCGTCAAAATAAATGTGGCTAATCTAGCCGCTGAATCGTGTCATGTTCTGTAACGGTCACTTTTCCAAATTTCATTCTTAATTTGATGGTACCACAAGGAGGTCGAAACGTTGTTACTTGTATCAGCCTTCCCTGCCACATAATATATATAAAAATTAGTTTGTTGTAAAATGGTAGTGTCACGAGGGTTTCTCGTTGAAGTGTAACAAAAGTCAGTGCTAGAGAGTGACGTAATGATATATATACATCAAGACTGGCGCCTGCCACTTGGCTGGATTCCACAGTCTTGTCACGTGAAGGTAAGTATTTATATATTCAAACCTCTTTGCATGTCCAGCAGTTTAATACAACTATTTCCGAAAGATCGACTTTTAGAAGTTTCTCGACTCCAGCAGTAATTGTCTGTTAAAAGAAACTGTTCGTGGTCTTGTCTTGCTCAGAAACGTTTGCAGGAAAAGTTTAATAAATTATTTACTTGAGAAACGCTCAGTATTTAAATTTATACTTCGGACGAATCTAGTTCAGAAAGTATTTATTACTTCAAACCATCTCTCTCTTACGATGGCTTTTATGATGCCTGTTATAAAATCAAACTATGAGATTTATCCAGTCTTAAAGAGATGGCCATCTGATCATTCCACAGAGAAACGTAAAAACATATCAGCTGGCAAAATAGTGTCCAGATCTCCTGGCTTTGTAGTGAATGATCAATCGACCAGGAGCGTTATCAGAACTACCGATGGATGTCGAAACACTTCCCAAGGGATTTCTACAACTTCAACCCCGAAGTCGGCGTCCTTCATGTCCCTCAACAAGCTCAGTAACCGTCTCCTGAACAATCTAAGAAGGTTTTTCTTCCATGAATCTGTGTTCAGCTCGAAAGACGAGACATCTTGTTACGATACCTCTTTGGACGAAGAAGTTGTCACGAGCACTTCTCGCTGCTATTTGTCGTGAAAGTGACTTTCGTGTAAATAAACGGATCTCGGTAAATATGTAAAGTGTCAGTTTAATCAGTCAAGTCCGTAAATCCATATTCATGTGAGACAAAACGGTAAACAGCAGTTCATGTGTTAAATACAGGGAGAAAAATAAACGTTTCAGGATTTTTAGAACATTTTGAAGAAATGTTGTTTTCAGGTATTTTTGAAACGTTTTGCACATGAGGTACATGTGTGTATTGTTCTATAGCAGCAGTCAACAGTCAAATAACGATATAGATGGACTTCATTTAAAAAAAAAACAACAACTACTTCAATGAGTATCATATACTCTTCCAAAACTTGAAGAAATTAGGTTACCATTTTTTGTAATAATATACAATAAAATATTTCATTTAATTTTCGACCTCGTATTAATTATGTTATCGTTTCTTAATGGGAAAAATGTCACCATTCATAGCCTGTCCATCAAATTGTTTAAGTTGGAAATTTAGGAAAACGCTGCTCTGACTTCATTATGCACTGTTAATGAAGTATTGGTTACTGTTAAAGACGTGTATTTGTAAACATGGTTTATTTAATTAACAGTTTCCTTGAACTGGACTGTTCAATTACTTAAGAAACCTGAAAGACCAAAGCCAAGATAAGTGAAACAAAGGCAGTTTATTTTTCTTAATCACGATAAATCAAAATTATTTTCGAGTTTTAGCTTTCTTGTTCTGTTACTGTCAGTTTAAAAATAATGAATTATTATTCTATCTGTCATAGAACTTACGTCAAGGTGACTGGGTTAGAGATGTTTTAATTTAAATTCTTAAAAAAAAATAATTTAACCTTACACTCTTTGTAATTCAAGAAAACATGTAAAATAGAAGTAATTACATATTACTTTAATTACAAGTAATTGTAATAATTTTCGTGTGAAAAATAGAAAATAAAAAATTTACTGTAGCTTGACAAACAGTCTATAAAATAACGAAGGTAAATGATTTCGTGTATTTTATTCCTAAAACAAGTCCTGTCTCATATCGTTTTAAAATATGTAAAAACTGAATAGAAGTAACTTTGAAATATTATAGTTGATTAAAATCCATTACAAAATAATAAAATGGCATTATTAGTTCAATAAAGAGACAATCATAGCAAACACCTGTTGAAAGAAATATTTGTGCTAACTAAACAGGTGATGACCAAACAAAGAAGTTCTTTGTTGGTTTGTTCCATTGTTTTTTGAATTTCGCGTAGAGCTACACGAGGGCTGTCTGCGCTAGGCGTTTATAATTTAGCAGTGGAAGATTAGAGGTAAGGCAACTAGTCATCACCACCCACCACCAACTCTTGGGCTACTCTTTTACCAACGAATAGTGGGATTAACTGCCACATTATAATGCCCCATGGCTGAAAGGGCGAGCATGTTTGGTGCGACAGGGATTCAAATCCGCGATCCTCAAATTACGAGTCGAACACCTTAATCCACCTGGCCATGCCAGGCCCAAAGAACTTGTGTTCACGCTTGAGAAAAGAACTTGTAGCAGACTACAACAACGGAAGTTATTACAAATCATTGTCGAACAAACATGGATTACTAAAATCCACAATCAGAGCAACAGTCAAGAGGTATTGCAGATGAAATTCAACTGAAGTTCTTTGGAAAAAGTAAACATTTAACCTTTTCAGTGCCGTAGACGAGATAACTCGTCTAAACCGATCGGTAACACAGTGCCACGGACGAGTTAATTCGTTCTCAATAATACCTAACTTAAATGCTAGATGTCAGTACCATATAAGCATTTGACCTACTTACAAATTGTTTCACTTTCGATCCAAAATGGCGTCATGAAAAAGTTACAAAATGAAGAAGCATTACAGTTGTATTGTAGCAGCTGAAATACCTGGCAGTCAACAGGTTAAACAAACTACTGATATTAAAATTATCCTGGTGGTTGAAGGAAAATTCAAGATTAATTTATAGCAAAGTACTTTGAAAATCATAGATAATCATCAGTGTAACAGTACACGAAATACTGTACAAAAAGACATGAATATAAAACAAAACAGGAAATATGAAAAGGAATCCAGAACATTATTCACAAACTTTACTGGTTTGATAAGATTAAATGTAACTTTTCCTAAAATGTATCGCATTATGTTTCAAGGAGAAAGAGGAACAGCTTTCAATGAAGAGTACATCGTTAAACGTGAAGGAGACTCGTTTTGGTGAGTTTTGTACATCGTTAAACGTGAAGGAGACTCGTTTTGGTGAGTTTTGTACATCGTTAAACGTGAAGGAGACACGTTTTGGTGAGTTTTGTACATCGTTAAACGTGAAGGAGACTCGTTTTGGTGAGTTTTGTACATCGTTAAACGTGGAGGAGACTCGTTTTGGTGAGTTTTGTACATCGTTAAACGTGAAGGAGACTCGTTTTGGTGAGTTTTAGCAGGAAATGGAGGCATTGCTTTTATTTAAGAACATATGAATGGAACCAGTCGTGTGTCTCAATATTCAACAATATCTCGAAGGTTGATTGGCATGTCTTCCAAAACGATAATAATCCAAAGAATACAGCTGTGTCAACTCTGGAGTTTTCAAGAAACCGAAGATAAATGCCAAGAATAGCCTTCAATCACCAGATCTAAATAGATCAGAAATTCTTTGGATTGATCTGAAAATAGAGCTGTAGCCAAGCACTTGTCTAATCTGTATGAGATGAAGAAAATACGTGACGTATGGTGGATCCATATTTCTCTAATAAGATTCAATGTGGTGGTTGAGACTTATCATGAATAACTAAAATCTATAAGAAAAATATAAAGAAACATGATATACTAAAGTAAGGATGTCATTACTATTGTTTTGGGCAATTTATTTAAATAAAATAAGTTTATTTAATTTTCTATAAAGTATTTTATTAAAATAGAAGAGATTGAAGGTTACTATCCTTAATCTGAAACCTTCATTTATGGTTAAATAAGACAATGGTGTCAGCATTTTTTCTGCAGCTCGATATTGCAATGTCACCTGGAAAGACACCAAGAAGACTCCAGTTTGGTAGAGCTTTGCCAGTTTTAGGTACTATTAAGACACTTCCGTAGTTGAAACGGGGTTGCTATTAAAGTGCATGTTTGGCGGTTTCAAATTCTTGGCTTTCAGTTGGTTCCACTTACGTAGGTCTTCTAATTCTGGTTTAAATGAATTAAACTGAAGTCCTTGCTATTTCCAGATGACATGATTTGTTTGTTTGTTTTGAATTTCGCGCAAAGCTACACGACGGCTATCTGCGCTAGCCATCCCTAATTTTACAGTGTAAGACCTATTACCAACTTTTGGGCTACTCTTTTACCAACGAACAGTTGGATTGACCATCAACATTATAACGCCCCAACGGCTGAAAGGGTAAGCATGTTTGGTATGAAGGGGATTCGAACCCGCGACCCTCAAGTTACGAGTAGAACGCCCTAACCTACCTGGCCATGCCGGGCCTAGCTGATGTCACATCCAGGTGTTTAACTCAATTTTATCTTCAATAAGATTTATTTTTGCTAATTTGTCCTTTAAACATTTATTTTCCTTTTAATTCCGTTATTGACTTCCTTTTATCTCATGATTTTATTTCACTTTTCTGTAAATAATTATTTTGTCAATGAGGTTCTTTTCCTGGAGACGTAAATAAGTAAGGAATACAAAAATTGTAGTGAAATATTTCAAATAATTTGTAACATTAAATGAATACGTTCTGTTCCATTAGAAACTACCAAGAGCAGCTAGTTACTATAGAGACGGCTTCATTGCTATTTGTCCAAACATTGTAAAATTACAATTAATTACGAATTTTCAAGAACTGCAATCTCCTGATGAACTAGGTGTATTCTAAAAAGGCACATCCGGTCATACCAGTAAGTTTTTTTTGTTATATTACTATGCACAAAGCTACACAAAGGACTATTTGTGCTCTGCCAACCATGGGGATCGAAACCCGGTTTCTAGCAGTATAAGTCCGTAGACCTGCCGTTGTGCCACTGGGAGAGGGTCACATAGCGATAAGAAGTCAGTCATGGTTAAGTATAGGTCATTATGATGTGTGCTTTAAAAACAACTATAATTTTAAAGGGTCATATAAACAATTTGTTGTTGTTTTTTTAATTTTGCATAAAGCTATTCGAGCTTTATGGGGCATTATAAGCTAGCTATCTGTGCTAGCCGTCCCTAATTTAACAGTGTAAGACTAGAAGGAAGGCAGTTAGTCATCCACTGTCAACTCTTGGGCTAGTGTTTTACCAACGAATAGTGGGATTGACCGTCACATTATAACGCACCCACGGCTGAAAGGGCGAGCATGTTTGGTGCGACCGGGATTCGAACCCGCGACCCTCAGATTACGAGTTGAACACCTTAACTCACCTGGCCATGCTGGGCCCCATATAAACGGAAATAATTAAAATTTACCCTTGTATTCGTATAAAGTTCATTTGCCTAGAATGTGTAATAACACAGATAGGAGTTCCATAACTGCTCGTGGTAAAATTCTTAAACATGTTAAAAGAGAAAAGAGCTGCTGGTGTTCTTCATCACACACGTTTTGTTAAACATGCCAACATTTTTTTATTTTTTGTCTTCGTTTTTGCCGTTTTTGTTTTAGCCGTATTACGTGTTTCTGTTACGAATATGTTTTTGGCAGTTCGCCAATCTGGGAGTTGAAGGGAAATACAACACTATTAGAGTTGGCACAAGTTTGCGTTTCGAAGTACAGGTAACTATGGCAACTTGTTAGCCTGAGTCGTGTCTATCGTAACAATTAAAATAATACGAGTTAAATGCTGTAAGAAGGATTTTTGTTGTTTTTTTAATTTCGCGCGATGTTATACGATGGCTGTATGTTGTACATGTCTTATTCTTTTACTCGGGATTCTATCGGGTTAGGTAGTAAGGTGTTAATCATATGCGAAGGTTCGAATGCAACTTTTCCATCAATGTTAAAATTATTAAATCGGCTGAATGGCACTTTCTGGCATAAAAGGAAATGAAACAAAGCTGCTATGTTTTGTGTTGTTGATAGGTGAGATGTTGTTTGTTTGTTTGTTTTTTTAATTAAGCACAAAACTACACAATGGGCTATCTGTGCTCTGCCCACCACAGGTATCGAAACCCGGATTTTAGCGTGTAAGTCCGCAGACATACCGCTGAGCGATAGATTAGAGTTAACATACTTTGTACTCAAAGACCACTAATTTCATATACGTGAGGGTGAGTTTCAAACATCTGTTTTAACATCTCATCAGACAACGGCATGGGCAGATTGTTAGGGCGTGCGACTCATAATCAGAGCAGCAGTGAAGGCGTTATCATGTACGGTCAATCCTAATATTCGTTGGTAGAAGAGCAGCTAAGAGTTCGTGGTGGATGGTGATGACTAGCTGTCTTCACTCTAGTCTTACACTGTTAAATTAGGGACAGCTAGCGCAGGTAGCCCTCGTGCATCTTTGCGCGAAATATGAAACAAATAAACAAAATCTTCCACAACGAAGCAGTTTCTGATATCTTCCGACTTTGATCAGGCACTGGTTAGACATAGCCAACTGTGTTAAGGCGTTCGACTCGTAATCCGAGGGTTGCGGGTTCGAATCTCGGTCGCACCAAACATGCTCGCCCTTTAAGTCGTGGGGGCGTTATGATGTGATGGTCAATCCCGCTATTCGTTAGTAAAAGAGTTGGCTCTGAGGGGTGATGACTAGCTGCCTTCCCTCTAGTCTTACGCTGCTAAATTAGAGACGGCTAGCGCAGATAACCCTCGTGTAGCTTTACGCGAAATTCATAAACAAACATTTTTATCGTGATTTACGAAACTACGAATGATCAATTGAATTATGATAGAATATAAGAAAACGTTGCGTCCAACTTGTGTATTAATTATCTTGCAATAAGTTTTCCACTCCTAATGGCATAGCGGCGAGTCTGAAGGATTTTAACAGTTAAAATTGGATTTCAATACTCGTGGTGACAGCAGGAGAGAGAGTTGATCATGTAGTTTTGTGCTAAACGAGAAATGTTGCAAGTGTTATAATTACACACTAAATCAGTCATATAATTATTTTCACGGAATTATCGGTTATTTTCTTGTCAAGAATGCACATAACCAAGAAAAAAATGGTTGGTATATAATTGTTGTCTCACTACAGTGACTTCTTGAAATTAACTAAAGTGATGTCACGTTAGGCTTACCAAGTAATTCATATTACAATTCACCTCTTTTAGCCCGTACAGTTATAAGTAAGAGTATTTTGACTGATCGCGTATTTAAAGTACATGTTGCATATTTTTATCTTGAAGGTTGATATTTTAATTTTCTAGTGTATCTTTTTACAGAAAAGTGACTAAACGTTGATTTGCAGATTTGTTTCGTGAGTAAACTCTATGCAAGAGATATTGGTATGTCAAAAGAAACTATTGTTTGGGATGTCTCGCTGTTACATGTAGACAAATGTTCTGGAATATTGTGTAACGCTATATAAATACTTTGTTTGTTTTGAATTTCGCACAAATCTACTCGAGGGCTATCTGCGCTAGCCATCCCTAATTTAGCAGTGCAAGACTAGAGGGAAGGCAGCTAGTCATCACCACCCACCGCCAACTCTTGTGATACTCTTTTACCAGCGAATAGTGGGATTGACCGTAACATTATAACACCCCCACGGCTGAAAGGGCGAGCATGTTTGGCGCGACGGGGATACGAACCCGCGACACTCAGATTACTAGTCGAACGCCTTAACACACTTGGCCACGCCGAGCCAATATAGGAAGGATTTTGACTACATTACGTATATATTGTACTGTATAATTTCATTTATATTGCCAATAAGTGTCTGCAGACTCGCACTGCTAGAAACCGGGTTTCGATATCCATTATGTAGCTTTGCACTTAACTACAAACAATCAGTCATATATAATATCATTAGAGATTCGAACAGGGAAGATGAATCATTTATTAAATAATAAATAATAGATTTAATAATACGAATGGACCAACTTTGTTAGGTTTAGTAATAACAATAATATAACAAGCAACTATAACCTTTTAGCACTAGTGACACCTTTAGTTTACGCTTCTGTTTTTAAGATATAAAAGAAATATTAACCAAAACGTGTGAATGTTTAACATTATTAGAAATATTAACCAAAACGTGTGAATGTTTAACATTATTAGAAATGTTAACCAAAACGTGTGAATGTTTAACATTATTAGAAATATTAACCAAAACGTGTGAATGTTTAACATTATTAGAAATATTAACCAAAACGTGTGAATGTTTAACATTATTAGAAATGTTAACCAAAACGTGTGAATGTTTAACATTATTAGAAATATTAACCAAAACGTGTGAATGTTTAACATTATTAGAAATGTTTACCAAAACGTGTGAATGTTTAACATTATTAGAAATATTAACCAAAACGTGTGAATGTTTAACATTATTAGAAATATTAACCAAAACGTGTGAATGTTTAACATTATTTTGATAGCGAAAATTTTCTCACCAGTTTTTTATATAAATTGTCACCCACGTGAGAAACCTTCAACAGTGTTTCTTACGATGAACTTCAATTATAACTTTGTATTAACGCAAACTACGTGTATAGAAAAGAAATATGAAGTAAGCTGTTAAGTAATTTTACTAATTTTTACAACGGATTAACTATAAATATGTAATCTGAGAATGAAATAACAAAAGAAAAAAATGCAAAATGAGAATGTATCGATACTTTTGCTGGACACCTCATAGCTATCGGTATTTCCAACCGTAAACCAAATAAAATCTCACGAAGTTCGTTCAGCTTAGTAAATTTAAATTAAAAACGAATATATCTCTTAAACGTTTAACCAATACCGTGAACGTTAAACAAAGAACAGTGTAAGCGATTTACAAGACACAAAATTTAATTGGTTGTCTCATATGCTGTCATTAATTTCTAAAATTTATGTAAAATTCCTATCCATTAGATATATGTATATATATAGTACAAATAACTTTATTTTTATGTTGCATTTCATGTAGTAGTCAGCTAAGTTTACACAAACTTATCCTCCTAGATCTACCTTTGTGATACAGTACGTAAGTATTCCCCAATATACATGTATGGTCCAATACAAAATTATCCTCCTAGATCTACCTTTGTGATACAGTACGTAAGTATTCCCCAATATACATGTATGGTCCAATACAAAATTATCCTCCTAGATCTACCTTTGTGATACAGTACGTAAGTATTCCCCAATATACATGTATGGTCCAATACAAAATTATCCTCCTAGATCTATCTTTGTGGTACAGTACGTAAGTATTCCCCAATATACATGTATGGTACAATACAAAATTATCCTCCTAGATCTACCTTTGTGATACAGTACGTAAGTATTCCCCTATATACATGTATGGTCCAATACAAAATTATCCTCCTAGATCTACCTTTGTGATACAGTACGTAAGTATTCCCCAATATACATGTATGGTCCAATACAAAATTATCCTCCTAGATCTACCTTTGTGATACAGTACGTAAGTATTCCCCAATATACATGTATGGTCCAATACAAAATTATCCTCCTAGATCTACCTTTGTGATACAGTACGTAAGTATTCCCCAATATACATGTATGGTCCAATACAAAATTATCCTCCTAGATCTATCTTTGTGGTACAGTACGTAAGTATTCCCCAATATACATGTATGGTCCAATACAAAATTATCCTCCTAGATCTACCTTTGTGATACAGTACGTAAGTATTCCCCAATATACATGTATGGTCCAATACAAAATTATCCTCCTAGATCTACCTTTGTGATACAGTACGTAAGTATTCCCCAATATACATGTATGGTCCAATACAAAATTATCCTCCTAGATCTACCTTTGTGATACAGTACGTAAGTATTCCCCAATATACATGTATGGTCCAATACAAAATTATCCTCCTAGATCTATCTTTGTGGTACAGTACGTAAGTATTCCCCAATATACATGTATGGTCCAATACAAAATTATCCTCCTAGATCTACCTTTGTGATACAGTACGTGTATTCCCCAATATACATGTATGGTCCAATACAAAATTATCCTCCTAGATCTACCTTTGTGATACAGTACGTAAGTATTCCCCAATATACATGTATGGTCCAATACAAAATTATCCTCCTAGATCTACCTTTGTGATACAGTACGTAAGTATTCCCCAATATACATGTATGGTCCAATACAAAATTATCCTCCTAGATCTATCTTTGTGGTACAGTACGTAAGTATTCCCCAATTTACATGTATGGTCCAATACAAAATTATCCTCCTAGATCTATCTTTGTGGTACAGTACGTAAGTATTCCCCAATTTACATGTATGGTCCAATACAAAATTATCCTCCTAGATTTACCTTTATGGTATAATACAAAATTATCCTCCCAGATTTACCTTTGTGGTACAGTACGTAAGTATTCCCCAATATACATGTATGGTCCAATACAAAATTATCCTCCTAGATTTACCTTTATGGTATAATACAAAATTATCCTCCCAGATTTACCTTTGTGGTACAGTACGTAAGTATTCCCAATATACATGTATGGTCCAATACAAAATTATCCTCCTAGATTTACCTTTATGGTATAATACAAAATTATCCTCCCAGATTTACCTTTGTGGTACAGTACGTAAGTATTCCCCAATATACATGTATGGTCCAATACAAAATTATCCTCCTAGATTTACCTTTATGGTATAATACAAAATTATCCTCCCAGATTTACCTTTTGTGGTACAGTACGTAAGTATTCCCAATATACATGTATGGTCCAATACAAAATTATCCTCCTAGATTTACCTTTATGGTATAATACAAAATTATCCTCCTAGATCTACCTTTGTGGTACAGTACGTAAGTATTCCCCAATACACATGTATGGTCCAATACAAAATTATCCTCCTAGATTTACCTTTATGGTATAATACAAAATTATCCTCCCAGATTTACCTTTGTGGTACAGTACGTAAGTATTCCCCAATATACATGTATGGTCCAATACAAAATTATCCTCCTAGATTTACCTTTGTGGTACAGTACGTAAGTATTCCCCAATATACATGTATGGTCCAATACAAAATTATCCTCCTAGATTTACCTTTATGGTATAATACAAAATTATCCTCCTAGATTTACCTTTATGGTATAATACAAAATTATCCTCCTAGATCTATCTTTGTGGAACAGTACGTAAGTATTCCCCAATATACATGTATGGTCCAATACAAAATTATCCTCCTAGATTTACCTTTATGGTATAATACAAAATTATCCTCCTAGATTTACCTTTATGGTATAATACAAAATTATCCTCCTAGATCTATCTTTATGATACAGCACAAAATTATCCTCCCAGATCTATCTTTGTGGTACAGTACGTAAGTATTCCCCAATATACATGTATGGTCCAATACAAAATTATCCTCCTAGATTTACCTTTATGGTATAATACAAAATTATCCTCCTAGATCTATCTTTATGATACAGCACAAAATTATCCTCCCAGATCTACCTTTGTGGTACAGTACGTAAGTATTCCCCAATATACATGTATGGTACAATACAAAATTATCCTCCTAGATCTACCTTTGTGGTACAATACAAAATTATCCTCCTAGATCTAACTTTGTGGTACAATACAAAATTATCCTCCTAGATCTAACTTTGTGGTACAATACAAAATTATCCTCCTAGATCTAACTTTGTGGTACAATACAAAATTATCCTCCCAGATCTACCTTTACGGTACATTACATGTGATAGTTAGATCAGCTAAATGGCTGAGTGTGACAACATAACTGGTTTAACTCAAACAATTAATCGCATGAGTTCAGTATAATAGAATTGCGATAAAACTACATACAAGTAATACACAATGTAATATACATTGGCATTTAATATTATTGTAACTACGAAACTATTGCGAGATTAATGACTGAATATGTGTGTCCAGCCTGAATAATTACAACTAAAATACATTAAAAAAACTGGAAAATATTCAAACTAAATAATCAGTTCTGACTTAAATCTATAGAAAGGTTTTTCCAACAATCTTTGCTTCAACCAAACAAACACCACACCTGTTACAACGAATACTCCATGGAAAAAAACATTTAAAACAAATTGTGTTTTGACAAAACTTAAATATGATAATAGTAAAATTAGCTTCACTTCCACAAAAACGTTTTGTGTGTTTCTTCTTAGAGCAAACCCATATCCGGCTATCGGCTAAGCCCACCGAAGGGAATCGAACCGCTGATTTTAGAGTTGTATATTCGTAGACTTGCCGCTGTTCTCACGGCGGGCAAAACGGTTTGTAAGACTTGTTAGTCCTAAAGGCACATATGAGCTGAACTGGAAATTATTTATGCAGATTGTAACATAAACCTTGTGTTGATAATTTGTTATGATTTATTTATCTTCAAGTCAAGTCATTCATGGATAAAATCCAATAATCGCACAAACTGGTAATTTATTACGAAACCTTTGTGAAAGCCAGACATCCAGTTTCCAGTAACAAAAGTATTTTGAATAAAGATGGAAACAACAACAACAAACTGATTCCTCTGTGGAAGACAAAAGAAGTTAATAGAACCAACTCACCATGACCTCCACCTAAACACAACTTAAGAAACTGGTTGTGCCAGCTTATTTCATCGACATGATTATCATATTATCATACATTTGTTCTAATGTCAATGTTTAGGATAATTTTACACTAGCGAGACTAAATTAAGTGGCATAAACAAGCTAACCTGAACTATACAAGACGAAAGTATTCGTCACTCACGAGGGCTATCTGTGCTAGCTGTCCATAATTTAGCAGTGTAAACTTGAGGAAAGGAATCTCGTTACCACCACTCACCGCCATCTCTTTGGCTACTCTTTTACCAATGAATAGTGGGCTTGATCGCACCTTTCTAATGTTCCTACGACTGAACAGTCAAGCATGTTTGGTGGGACATGTGAATATTCAAAAATATTTTCTGAACAATTATTTTAAAGTATATTCAAATAACTAGATATCCTCTGTTGGGTAATATCCGGATTAATAATACACATTATAACACACCCACAGTTAAATAGAGAGCACGGTGGGTGTGACAGGGATTTGAGCCCGCGACCCTCAGATGAACAGTCGAGCGCTTATAAACCTGGTCATGCCGAATAATATTTTTAAACGGCGCCAAGTAAATATAATAGAGACTGAATCTTTGAAGACTTTTCAATAAGACGCACAACTTAGCATTTTCATGTTTACAATTATTAACGAATATGATTATAGGTAACCTGCTATTATTGAAAAGTTATAATATTAATATAGTAACTGTTTTCAAAAACAGAACGGTAACATAAGCGTGCTTGCATTGCAGTCAAAGTGGAACTCTGCTGATGACTTTTTAAGTAGCAGAAAAATTACAGGTGAGAACGAGGTTAAATGGATATCCTGGTAGACTCGTAATCTTAGGGTCGCAGGTTTGAATCCCATCACACCAAAACAGGCTCGTCCTTTCAGCCGTACGGATGTTATAATGATACAGTCAATCCTTCGTTGGTAAAAGAGTAGCCCAAAAATTGGCGGTGGTTGGTGATGACTAGCTGCCTTCCCTCTAGTCTTACGCTGCTAAATTAGGGACGGTTAGCGCAGATAGCCCTTGGGCAGCTTTGCCCGAAATTCAGAAACAAACTATTCTTCACTGGGTTTGAGTATAAGTCACGACTTTTGTAATACTTTGGTCGTTTTGTGTTTGTTTCGACATTTTTGGGCAAAGTTAAACAAAAAACTATCTACATAGTTTCCCATAACGTTTAACTAATACGTTAAAAAACAAAAAACCATCTACATAGTTTCCCATAACGTTTAGCTAATACGTTAAAAAACAAAAAACTATCTACATAGTTTCCCATAACGTTTAACTAATACGTTAAAAAACAAAAAAATATCTACATAGTTTCCCATAACGTTTAACTAATACGTTAAAAACCAAAAAAATATCTACATAGTTTCCCATAACGTTTAACTAATACGTTAAAAGAACGGGAGAGCAGATAATGAACAGTGCCCTGTGAACTCTTGGGCTATTTATTTATCTGAGTAGTGGATCTGACTGTCACACTCCTAGTGTATTATCCAGCACAAAGTGTGGAGTGTATTTTAATGGTAATGTGAGACATTATTCGTTAGGACACACCTGGCTCGTGCAAAGATGGTTAGTGGAAGCTTAAAAAGACCTGTAGAAACGTTATGAGGGGCTGGCGACTTACTCTTATTACACTTTATAATATTATACTTTATCAATGTTATAAGGTCACAATTTTGATGCTCTGTTATTAGTGTCCATATGCTGTCAATCCACGTAACTTCTAGGTGGGTCCGTGCTGTGAAGACGTAAGACACATCAATTTCTGCTGTCTTGTCAAATAACCTACACACGCTATAATTGATGTCTAACTATTGTTTAGTTTCACTGTGTTTTTACTGTACCACCATTATTCTTGGCGTTGTGGTTCGGGGACCTCTAGCAGTCTAGAGAGCCACGTAAGCATACTGATATGGGTGTGGGATTCCGCGATAATAAAGACCACGTTTTTGTGTTATGGATAAGAAAAAAGGTAGATATACACGAGCAATACTATGTCGACTGATTAAAATTATGCTGTTGTTTTCTGTTTACAGAGAAACAAGTAAACATGTTGAAGAAACATTTTTGTTTAAACATACACTTTCTTTCGATTCTTCTAGCATCAAGTGATAAGCTTTCAAAAGAATAACACTAAAGTTCAAACTACCACGTATTACAATGTCATTCACAATATAAATGTTATCTTTAATTAACTGTCAGCAGCTGTTAACATTAAAGGCTCAAACATAGAATATTTAGGCAGAAACGTTCTTAACTGTAAATATTATAAAACGTTCCTAACTGTTGTTATTATAGACAGTCTGTTCCCAAGATTTGTTTTAACTAAACAATGATGATAACGTCTAACTAATACAGTGTATTCCCAAGATTTGTTTTAACTAAACACTCATAGTACTGAGGCTAAGAATGGCTAAATATATTCTATGTTTAAACATAGAACGAGGCTAGATAAATTAAAGTCGTAATGTTGTAATTAATAAAATTGGTATATACTCTGAGTTTGATTATAAAATAAAACATTCAAGACAGTGTTTGATTTTCGAAATAAACGAACGGTCATTGCACGTCCGTAATTAGAACATGGACATTAAACCTGTTGCAACAAGAACCTAGAGAGCGTTAACTGAGGGCGGGCGAGTTTCGTACAGAGTGAGATAATGCTGACGTCATAGGACCGACTACACGAAGTAAAACGTTGCGCTGTGGCCAGGAAATAAACACGCGGGCCATAACTTGCGAAGAAGGTATTAGGAAAGTGTCCGTCAGTGTAATATATATAAATATAATTTTTAATAACTTATCTTCATCGTGCGGGTAAAATATTAAGATGTCCGCCACAAACAAAGAACGTTTCCATAGAGCTGCACGTGCTGGGTGCATTGATCTCTTGCAAAATACCACAAGGAAGGACTGTAACACCCCAGACAAAGACGGTAAGACTCCAACACAATGGGCAGCTTACTTCGGTCATCTGAATGCTTTGCGCCTACTGATTGGCAGAGGGTAGGCCTTTTTTATTTCTTGTCTTCTGTCAATGTGGGATAAAAGTATACCAGTAGAAGAATGTATTTGATTACCCATTATCTATATTTTATGTTATAAAAGTGACCAGATAACTTTCTAGCTGGATAATTACTCTAACAAGCTGTTTTAAGATGAATGTCTTTCGATTCTGAGATTAGGACTGTTCGTTTTGAGTCTATGAATATCGAGAAAAAAATTCTTCATTATGACGTAACACTATTTTGTACTTTTGAAACATACTGGTTGGTTATTTTTTGAAATTCAAGTAAAATAAAAATGTTTATTAAATATTACGTTTTGGTTTTCTTATCATTTCTTTATTTCTCGTTTTTCTAAGAAAGATTAATAAAAATATTTTGTAAAGTGAAATAAAGATACCTATTATTGATTTCAGTTTGTTCTACGATCTTTAATTTTGGGATATAATATTTTACCTATATTAGTTTTATACTTTTCACGTTAGGATTACAGTGAACGTTAAATCATTGGTATCTGACTGTATACTTGAATGTTTAGTTTCACCACAAGTTTGATGAGAAAACTTCAGTTTGTTTTCACCAGTTTTCATAAATCTTAAGTTAATTCCAGATGTCTTGGGATTATTTTTCACTCAGGTAAATTTTTACCTCAACTTGGACACTTTGAATTACGAAGAAGTTTATATTTAATAATTACCACGCCCTCGCGATAACTCAGTTGTAAGTTAAAAAAGACTATAAGGCTAAAATTTGGGGTTCGACATTTGCAATGGAAACAGCACAGATGGTCCATTACGCATGGCAGTAAACAGCTAACGCAGGTTTAAAATATTGGAACTGTCTACAGTTGTTTCGTTTTTGAGTTCACTTACCGATAAAGTATATATTATTAATACTTTTACAATTAGATTATTTCTTAAAACAATACGACATTTCGATCATTCTCAAGCACGTAACAAGTTGTGTACGTCATATCTGACAGATCACGTAGTATGTTCCACCATGAAAAAAAGTAGTTCCTTTGATAGGTCCATAGAAGTTTGTTATTAAAACTGGCTCTATTGATACTACATGCAAACGCTTGTAGGACACGTAGGTTACTTTAAGAGATTTATAGACCCTAACATTATAAGTATATTACTCTACTTAAGTGCGGGCCTCACTTAAAGACATATAAATTAAAAATGAAAGACAAACAAATAGATAATAATATATCACTACTGCAAAGTATTGATCGCATATAATAAAACCTGTGAATTGTAAGTCAGTATAAACTGATAAAGACAAAGAAAATGTGAAACTCAGACTCATATTACTTTAAAATATTCTAACGGTTTTCTAAGCATATTCTGAGTACATTTTATTTAAAATACTCTAACGGTTTACTAAGCATATTCTGTTTGTTTGTTTGTTTTTGAATTTCGCACAAAGCTACTCGAGGGCTATCTGCGCTAGCCGTCCCTAATTTAGCAGTGCAAGACTAGAGGGAAGGCAGCTAGTCATCACCACCCACCGCCAACTCTTGTGCTACTCTTTTACCAGCGAATAGTGGGATTGACCGTAACATTATAACGCCCCCACGGCTGAAAGGGCGAGCATGTTTGGCGCGACCGGGATGCGAACCCGCGACCCTCAGATTACGAGACGCACGCCTTAACACGCTTGGCCATGCCGGGCCCAGCATATTCTGAGTACATTTTACTGAAAATATTAATGTTTTATTCAAGTGATGAAATCGTAAAAAGAGAAGCAACAGACAGTATTCCAAGGACTTTGGGGGCGTTATAATGTGACGGTCACTCCTACTATTCGTTGATAAAGGAGTAGCCCAAGAGTTGGCGGTGGGTGGTGATGACTAGTTGCCTTCCCTATAGTCTTACACTTTTAAATTAGGTTTGCACAAAATTAAAACAACAACAACAAAAAACCATTTAAAAAGATGTATTTGGTCTTTTGTTTTCAGTCCCCAACGTTGGAAAATTTGATTAAATTATTCATTTTACAGCACAATGTTTTTAAACTATATCTTAGTGATATTAATATCACATTCACATTTTATGTCTTGAAGGTAGGCCTGGCATGGTCGAGCGCGTAAGGTGTGCGACTCGTTATCCGAAGGTCGCGGTTTCGCGCCCGCGTCGCGCTAAACATGCTCTCCCTCCCAGCCGTGGGGACGTTATAATGTGACGGTCAATCCCACTAGTCGGTGGTACAAGAGTAGCCCAAGAGTTGGCGGTGGGTGATGATGACTAGCTGCTTTCCCTCTTGTCTTACACTGCTAAATTAGGGACGGCTGGCACAGATAGCCCTCGAGTAGCTTTGTGCGAAGTTCCAAAAAACAAACAAAACAATTTCTTGAAGGAAAGTGTTGATTTTACAATTGAAAACAATCAACATCATGAAAATCACCATGTGTTATATGATGCAGTAAACCTATCATATTTGCCATTATTAAAACTTTGCTCTATGAATGACTTAATATTTTTTAACACAAAGGAAAGCAAATTTGGTGTAGAGTGTACTGGTGAATCTAGTATGTGAAGAAATGTAATAAATTACTCAAAACTGTTTTATAAAAGTTATGTTGTTAAACAACGAACATCTGTTCACAGGCGGTGGTAGTGGAGTATTGCATGGTGAAACTGTACGTAGCATGTTCTGTACTAAAGATTCATGTCTCAAGGACCAATGAGCTACGAGTTTGTTAAATGAAATATTTCTTATCACCAATATTTTATTCCTATATATATTCTACAGAGCGTTACTGGTTTGAAATGTAGTTTTGATTTATAACAGCTTGGATACTAAGTAATTTAGATTAAATAACAGATTTAAAAGCTAAATATATGTATGTGTGTTTGTGTGTGTTAACTCCTTTTGCGTACGTAGGTACTATAACTTTACCAAGTAACATCACTTTAAAGAGAATACATTATACATAAGTCATAACATTTCATATTTATAAAAGTACTATTTTGTCTAAGCAAGAAATAAAAAGTAAAGTTATAATGCCGGCGCATTCAGCTAAAAAGTAGTTCCGTATGTCAACTAAAATGTAGCACTAAATCCTGCGTATCAAGAATCATAACTTTAATTTTATAAAACTGAATGAAAACAAAGCTTGTGTATCGTATAAACATTATCGTCATTATGATTTGTAATTCATCGATTGACATGATTTATATGTAAATTCAAAATGAAAACGCCAGTAATAATTTACAGAACAATCATATTTCACATATTATATATTGTGTTTTTTATTGTTATCGGTCGTTTTGATATTAAAACAAACAGATAGTTACTTATGGTATCCATTCAATACTGTCTGTATGTGTATGTACAGATACTTATGGTATCCATTCAATACTGTCTGTATGTGTATGTACAGATACTTATGGTATCCATTCAATACTGTCTGTACGTGTATGTACAGATACTTATGGTATCCATTCAATACTGTCTGTACGTGTATGTACAGATACTTATGGTATCCATTCAATAACTATCTGTACGTGTATGTACAGACACTTATGGTATCCATTCAATACTGTCTGTACGTGTATGTACAGATACTTATGGTATCCATTCAATAACGATCTGTACGTGTATGTACAGATACTTATGGTATCCATTCAATACTGTCTGTATGTGTATGTACAGATACTTATGGTATCCATTCAATACTATCTGTACGTGTATGTGCAGATACTTATGGTATCCATTCAATACTGTCTGTACGTGTATGTACAGATACTAATGGTATCCATTCAATACTGTCTGTATGTGTATGTACAGACACTTATGGTATCCATTCAATACTGTCTGTACGTGTATGTACAGATACTTATGGTATCCATTCAATACTGTCTGTATGTGTATGTACAGATACTTATGGTATCCATTCAATACTATCTGTACGTGTATGTACAGACACTTATGGTATCCATTCAATACTGTCTGTACGTGTATGTACAGATACTTATGGTATCCATTCAATAACGATCTGTACGTGTATGTACAGATACTTATGGTATCCATTCAATAACTATCTGTACGTGTATGTACAGATACTTGTGGTATCCATTCAATACTGTCTGTACGTGTATGTACAGATACTTATGGTATCCATTCAATAACTATCTGTACGTGTATGTACAGATACTTATGGTATCCATTCAATACTGTCTGTATGTGTATGTACAGGCACTTATGGTATCCATTCAATACTGTCTGTATGTGTATGTACAGATACTTATGGTATCCATTCAATAACTATCTGTACGTGTATGTACAGATACTTATGGTATCCATTCAATACTGTCTGTATGTGTATGTACAGATACTTATGGTATCCATTCAATAACTATCTGTACGTGTATGTACAGATACTTATGGTATCCATTCAATACTGTCTGTATGTGTATGTACAGATACTTATGGTATCCATTCAATACTATCTGTATGTGTATGTACAGACACTTATGGTATCCATTCAATACTGTCTGTACGTGTATGTACAGATACTTATGGTATCCATTCAATACTGTCTGTATGTGTATGTACAGATACTTATGGTATCCATTCAATACTATCTGTACGTGTATGTGCAGATACTTATGGTATCCATTCAATACTGTCTGTACGTGTATGTACAGATACTTATGGTATCCATTCAATACTGTCTGTATGTGTATGTACAGATACTTATGGTATCCATTCAATACTATCTGTACGTGTATGTACAGACACTTATGGTATCCATTCAATACTGTCTGTACGTGTATGTACAGATACTTATGGTATCCATTCAATAACGATCTGTACGTGTATGTACAGATACTTATGGTATCCATTCAATACTGTCTGTATGTGTATGTACAGACACTTATGGTATCCATTCAATACTGTCTGTACGTGTATGTACAGATACTTATGGTATCCATTCAATACTGTCTGTATGTGTATGTACAGATACTTATGGTATCCATTCAATACTATCTGTACGTGTATGTACAGACACTTATGGTATCCATTCAATACTGTCTGTACGTGTATGTACAGATACTTATGGTATCCATTCAATACTGTCTGTATGTGTATGTACAGATACTTATGGTATCCATTCAATACTATCTGTACGTGTATGTACAGACACTTATGGTATCCATTCAATACTGTCTGTACGTGTATGTACAGATACTTATGGTATCCATTCAATAACGATCTGTACGTGTATGTACAGATACTTATGGTATCCATTCAATAACTATCTGTACGTGTATGTACAGATACTTATGGTATCCATTCAATACTGTCTGTATGTGTATGTACAGACACTTATGGTATCCATTCAATACTGTCTGTACGTGTATGTACAGATACTTATGGTATCCATTCAATAACTATCTGTACGTGAATGTACAGATACTTATGGTATCCATTCAATACTGTCTGTATGTGTATGTACAGATACTTATGGTATCCATTCAATACTATCTGTACGTGTATGTACAGACACTTATGGTATCCATTCAATACTGTCTGTACGTGTATGTACAGATACTTATGGTATCCATTCAATAACGATCTGTACGTGTATGTACAGATACTTATGGTATCCATTCAATACTGTCTGTATGTGTATGTACAGATACTTATGGTATCCATTCAATACTATCTGTACGTGTATGTGCAGATACTTATGGTATCCATTCAATACTGTCTGTACGTGTATGTACAGATACTTATGGTATCCATTCAATACTGTCTGTATGTGTATGTACAGACACTTATGGTATCCATTCAATACTGTCTGTACGTGTATGTACAGATACTTATGGTATCCATTCAATAACTATCTGTACGTGTATGTACAGATACTTATGGTATCCATTCAATACTGTCTGTATGTGTATGTACAGATACTTATGGTATCCATTCAATACTATCTGTACGTGTATGTACAGACACTTATGGTATCCATTCAATACTGTCTGTACGTGTATGTACAGATACTTATGGTATCCATTCAATAACGATCTGTACGTGTATGTACAGATACTTATGGTATCCATTCAATACTGTCTGTATGTGTATGTACAGACACTTATGGTATCCATTCAATACTGTCTGTATGTGTATGTACAGATACTTATGGTATCCATTCAATAACTATCTGTACGTGTATGTACAGATACTTATGGTATCCATTCAATACTGTCTGTATGTGTATGTACAGATACTTATGGTATCCATTCAATACTGTCTGTACGTGTGTGTACAGATACTTATGGAATCCATTCAATACTATCTGTATGTGTATGTACAGATACTTATGGTATCCATTCAATACTGTCTGTACGTTTATGTACAGATACTTATGGTATCCATCTAGTTTATTTCGTTTAGATTTTTTTGTTCTTGAAGCGAATAAACTTGTAAGGTTTTGTTATTTTGATACACCTTGCGAATGAGAAAAGTGTCTTAAGGTTTGATATGGTTTGCTTATGAAGCGTAAAGGTGAAGGTTTTTCATACGTGGTGAGCATTCTTTAAAAACTGATTGGCTGGTTGTGTTAGAATGTTCGCGCAAAGTTACACAAGTGCTATCTGCAAACAGTCGTTCTTAATTTTGGAATGATAGGTTTCAGATAAACTGTACTAACTCCTGGGTACTGCTAAGTCCCAAATTTAGAACTATTGTTAAAAAGAGGAGGGAGGTTCTTAAACCTTAAACCAGTGAAGCCTTATTAATGGACTTAGGGTGTTTTTCTCTGACGAAATAGTAAGATTTAACCGTCACTCTTAAGGTGCGCCCATAGCCTAGAGGTACAGATCAGATTTTTGAGGCAACGGACTGCGAACCACGAACCCTCGAAATCATATTAAACGGTACTTACAGTGCTAACACACAAAATTTGATTATATCATACAGCATGGTGTAAGCTGTTGGGGAGATACTTACTTAACGCTAGCTGAGGTATCTGTCGTTCGTCTGCGTTATGGACTCAACAATAATGTGTGGGTAGATGCCATGAAAAATAACACAAAAAGTTTAACTTTCAAACTATTTATAAAAAACAAACAAACGGCTCTTTAAAACAGTCTGTTGGATTAGAACTTCAACTAACTTAGTTTTACTATGATTGCAATAGTGGCGGCCATTTTTGTAATGGCACTTCTACATTGAGAATGCCCTGTGTGAGATATATATATACATAAGGTGTTTGTGTACCCTGCCACACATTGCGTGTATGTTGTGTCACAGAAGTTGCAATAAAGTTGGTTTTTCTATATGTGTAAGGACATGGCGTCATCTGTAAATATAATTAATGTTGACTTCGTCAAAGATACTAAATGCTCAATAACAGAGGCATCACTTGAAGATATTATTATATATTTCTACATACTAATTATACTCCCACACGGCATGGCCAGGTGGTTAGGGAGTTCGATTCCCGATCTGAGGGTGACAAGTTCGAATCCCCGTCACACCAACATGCTCGTCTTCTCAGTCGTGGGTGCGTTATAATTTTACAATCAATCCCACTATTTGTTGGTGAAAAGAGTAACCCAAGAGTTGGCGGTGGATGATAATGTCTAGCTCCCTTCCCTCTAGTATTACACTGCTAAATTAGGAACGGCTAGCGCAGATAATTATCGTGTAGCTTTGCGCTTAATTACAAATAACAGTAACCACCAGATTAATAAAATAAATCCCAAAAGTTTAAGATTCATTTCTGAAGGTATAGCAAGCTCATAACTTATTGAATTGTTCAGTTCAAGAGTTATTACAGGTTTTAATATTTCCACTTTAAGAAGTATTTGATAGAGTATTCAGAAATGTTTAGAAAGGGTCTGTATTTTCACGTTTTTTCAGATGTTTGTATCCATCTTTTCAGGGCGATCCAGACAAATGTGACAACTTTGGTAACACAGCTCTTCACTACTCAGCAGCCAACGGTCACATGAATTGTGTTTCATTTCTTGTGAACTTTGGTGCTAATGTGTGGGCTCTAAACAATGACTTCCAGTCTGCCAAGGACGTGGCTGCTATCAATTGTCGGGACGAAATTATGAGGTTCTTAAACCGGTTGTTAGACATGCAAGTGAAGCAAAACAGTAAGCAGGCCTCTAAGTTGAAGGCCAAAGCCCTTCGAGACGCTGAGAAACGCATGAAGAACTTACAAAAAATTCAGAAGAAGGCCACGAAGCTAACTGAGCAGTCCGAACAAGTATTAAAGAAGCAGTGGTGGAAAATGTCCAATGTTGACATCAACTCGGATGACAGCGGATTGAATCTGCCTTTTGCGGATACTGGCCAAACTCTCAAAACGAATTCTCAGCTTCTGTACGCCAACTCATCTAAGCCCTCAGATGTTGTCATAGATGGTCAGATGATGCAAAGCACACAAAGTTTGAAATTAGACCGGGGTGCTTTGTCTAAAAAAATTCACCAGAAAAAGCAGGAGATAGGTCAAAGCGAAATGAATGCCAAAGGAAAAAATAAGTCATTGCGTTCATTATATGATCAAAGTCGAAACACTGAAATGACAGGGTTTTCCAGGCACGGTCCCCAGAACAATAACTTGGAGAGACGTCTGAAGGACGGCATTAGTAGTTGGAGTAAAATTTCCCGTTCTCGGAGTGAACCCCATATTCTCCAACATGAAAGTTCCATATCAGGAGACGATTTTTCTGTAGCCAAACCTTCAAACATTTTAAAACGTCCAAAATTTGGAAGTACAGCTCTTTCTGGCTCCACCACTGGAAGTCTGCATTATCTATCCAGTAGCGAAGATGACATTTATGGAGATTCTGTCCAATTCAGTGAAAAGTGCGCGGTACAGAAAAAAGACAGTATAGGGAGCGCTGGTAGCTTAGCTTACCGACAGATGTCCTGGAAGAATGAAGAAGTACCAATGAGTAATAATACACCTGATTTCACACCAGTAATCCTGTTTCTTGCAGCTAATCAGATGACCGAATACATACCTCTTTTTATGAGGGAGAAAATTGATCTCCGGTCTCTTGCACTACTGACTGATAATGACCTTAAGGACCTAGGTCTACCTCTAGGTCCTAGGCGGAAGCTGAGCAGAACCTTAAAAATCCGAAAGCAAGCTCTAGAAAACCCAGGGCTGGTAATAGACTCTAAGGTGTAAAGTGCCACATATAACAAATTTTAGGCTCAAAGTTATAAGCACAGTTTTAGAAAAACGAAATAGAATATCAGTGTAGATACTGTTGTTGCAGAGACACATTTGAATAATGAACAAATAAATGTAAACTACTTTTTATTAGCTTGGTTTTACATAGGCTAGTGGTTAGAGTGATGGACCCGAAATATGATGCTCTTGAATTCGAATCCCCGTCACCGAACATGCTCGTCCTGTATGGTTGTTGATTGGGCCACCCGAATGTAAAATTTTTGGCTTACAACAATATAAGGTAGCCCAAAATAGTTGGGATTAAGGTCGTAAAAGGAAAAAAATATATCAGTTAATATATATAGATGCATCTTAGCTGGGTCATAAAAGGAAAGTATTATGAATGTATTTCTATAGATATCCAATCATGACAGCAGAGAAAGGGAGATTGTGTTCACTGTGCATTTGAATGACATTTTATCTTCACTGTAAGCTAAACGTCCAGTTACCCTTTGTTCAAGTTCAAGTGTCTTGAATTATGAACTGAGAACTAGAGGAAAGGCAACAATCGAGAGGACCCAACGCCTCTATCTCTGTTTCTTTAGCCTTCTACTCTTGCTTTCAGGTTTTGGAGCACCATGCCATCCTGTTTACTTTCAACAATAAACTCCCTAATCCAATTTAAGACTTTCCTCACATTCTGTTGCACCTTCGACAGCTTCGAACTCATTATGTTAATAACTGCTTTCATCACCAAATTTTATATTCTCTGATGTTCTCGCTACCACTGTCCATATCCCAAAAATTATTTTGACATCAGCTAATCATCTTCTAAACCTCCTGCCTGACGACCCTGAGCATGTTGAGGTAGTGATGTCCCTTCTTCCCCCTTTGATCTGTCTCAAGACCAAATCCTCACGACCCTGAGCATGTTGAGGTAGTGATGTCCTTTCTTCCCCCTTTGATCTGTCTCAAGACCAAATCCTCACAACCCTGAGCATGTTGAGGTAGTGATGTCCCTTCTTCTCCTTTGATCTATCTCAAGACCAAATCCTCACGACCCTGAGCATGTTGAGGTAGTGATGTCCCTTCTTTCCCCTTTGATCTGTCTCAAGACCAAATCCTCACGACCCTGAGCATGTTGAGGTAGTGATGTCCCTTCTTCCCCCTTTAATCTGTTTCAAGACCAAATCCTCACGATCCTGAGCATGTTGAGGTAGTGATGTCCCTTCTTCCCCCTTTGATCTGTTTCAAGACCAAATTATCATGGACTTCACTGCTGGTTCCATTAGCAGACTTAATTCGCTAATTTAGCCTGAATGGTGCCATGTTTCTTTTCTCTCAGCCATTTGCACTACCAGTTGCTGTGGATGTGCTTGAATTCTCCATTTCCAACTAGAGTTAGCTTTTTTATCTTTTCCCTTTTCCACTTCTTTCATATTTGGTCGCTTGACCGACGAGAGAGAGCGTAACCCATCAGTTCCTCCTGGAATTGGATTGAAATAAGACATGCTGTTGTCTTCAAATGTTCATATAAACATAATCCATCAAGGAAAAGAAAGACCATTTTATGAGTATTAAGTAAGTGCCTCACTCCAATGTTAAATCTCATTTTTAAATCCATTGTTTTATTTCATATTAGTTCAATATAAATATTAGTATAATATCTATTTTAATTTGTTTTGTTTGTTTTAATATCGCTATACCCATGACTGTTCAAATGTTGTAATTTTAGCCGATTGGCTTAGCTACTCTATCATGTAATTTCTGCAATATATTTAAAGTGATCATGTTATAAATTGTATTCAAAACATTTCTATGTTGTTCATAAATAATTTAAAAAAATCTGTCACAAACAAAGAAAGAATTTCAATTTCTTTTCATACTACGATTGTTTAAATAAAATGTCCTACGACTATACTGATTTGATGTATTTTTTATTATAAAGATGACTGTAAGTTTAAGTAGTAAATGAAATAAATATATTCTTAGATAATAGAATATTTTGGATTTAAGATCTAAGAAAGGAAATCTTACTGTTTGAGAAACAGATTTATAAAGCAAATTTTGAGAAATATTGTTAATAGAATTTCTGTCTTTAAGTGTCAATAATGAATTGTTTACCAACATTCATATATGTATGCTATGTGCTTTGTAGCATGTTCAAGCTTACAGAAAAGTTGTTTCTTATAATATAATATAATATAATATAATATAATATAATATAATATAATATAATATAATATAATATAATATAATATAATATAATATAATATAATATAATATAATATAATGTAATGTAATGTAATGTAATGTAATGTAATATAGTAACTTCTGTTTATAAACGTTTTGGGTTTCAGCAGACTCTATCTTCAGTATTTAAAGCATAAGAAAGAATTACATCATTCCTAAATAAATAATTAAAATACATTACTATAATAACAGTAATATAATCAAAACTACAACAAAATAAAACTCAAATATTACAAGTACAACACTTAAAATAAAAAGCATTGCCGGTCAGCCTTTACTATCAACCAACCAAAGTTACCTCGCTGGTTTTTAATGCACTTTACCAACAACACAATAACACTGTTAAATTATATAACAAAGAAAGCAATTTTAACTTTTCAAGAAAACTTATTGAACACAATAACATTTTAACTTTTTTCGTTTCTCTTCAACAATACAGAAACATCGATAACAATGTTAAATGATGAAATATTGTTTTGTTCGTTTGAAGTTTGCCAGATGATTTTCATCAATAGGATATTAGTCTTGTACTTAACATGTTTTTCATTCAAGAGTAATTTCATTTCAGTTTCCAATAAAATTAAAAAAAAAAAAACAGAAAAAATTACATGACAGAGTAAATATGCCAGTCTGTCAAAATTACAGCATCTAAAGAGTCATTGTTAAAATAATGTTAAAAGTAGACTAAACAAATGTGGAATACTTTACATTTCCGAATTACGATTTGTGTTATTATGATATTTCTATTGATTAATAAGAAATAAAGCAATGGTCTTAACGAAATTGACTCGTTCCTAAGTCTCATAACTTGTTCCTCTTTTCCTTGATAGGTGTATGTTTATCATCTCTTTAAAGTTGCACTTGGTATAATGCAATGCACTGCCTACATTTCGATACAAGTAATTTACAAAATTTGATTTAATATTGTTCATTAATTAGTACAAAAATAACATATTAACGTCACATTAGTTTGGACTAAATATCCGTAGGTATTTTATTTGATATTTTTGTCATATCTTAACAGTTTACAGAAGAGCTTCTCGTGATAATAATGGCTTTGGAAAAATAAATCCACTTACTACTACTATTATTAGCAGAATAGATTTTTAATGAACGTTGCGTCATCTATTAACCTATAAAGACATTTCTAGAATAGGAAATTTTAACCCAACATATCTCGATGTTTTGCATGTACAACAAATATTTCAGTTGTATTTTTAAAGGAAGAGAGGAAGCCAGAGAAGATCAAATGGGTGGTATAAGTACTTCTGAGCGCTGAACTGATGTTAAGGGGACATTTTCAGAAGCCACGTTTTGAAACTTTATCCCGGGTTACTGTATGTATATACAACTAATGATTACATATCAGGGCCAGAACAATTAATATGGAGGATGCCATACGTATCCTAGGTTGAAGTAGGATGAACCATCTCTTCAGTTAGTAGATTGAAATAAGAAAGAAGAGAAAAGTAAAACTGGATTAGAAACTAGAGAATGGAGAGGGAAGCAAACACGAAGACAGTAAAGTGTAGTGAAAAAACTCATCGAGGGTTGGAAAGAAAACGTGTGCCAATAGAGGGAGCAAGCAGTATCAAAAGATGACACATATCATAGCAACGGAAATGATAGAACAAGGTGGTCGGTTTGCAACAGGGGTACCTGTCCAGAGGAGTGGATCAAGAAAGGAACTGTAATATGGTAGGTTGCACAGTGGTGTGAGGAAATATAATGTGGTAGGTTGCACAGTGGTGTGAGGAAATATAATGTGGTAGTTTGCACAGTGGGATGTGAGAAGAAATGTAATGTAGTAGTTTGCACAGTGGGATGTGAGAAGAAATGTAATGTGGTAGTTTGCACAGTGGGATGTGAGAAGAAATGTAATGTGGTAGTTTGCACAGTGGGATGTGAGAAGAAATGTAATGTGGTAGTTTGCACAGTAGGATGTAAATATTTTCAGAATCATTTGGTGAAAGAGACAAACTCGACAGATGTTCCAATGAAGTTGAATGAAAGAAAACCGCTATGTAATATATTTTTTGATAATTAAGAAACTGGTGTTATTAAACTCAGAAATCAATAATGTACACATATCTGTCAGTGGTTTACGAATTCAACTGTTTGATGTCTTTAATATTAATATATTTTATTTGTTAATATTTAGCGAAATTGTTTAGTCAGATATGTTTAAAATGTACCAGAATGTCGTTATATATATGTAAATATTTGTGCCTTCACCTAGTGAGGAAAACTTAAAGTATTATGAAGTGTAGAAATAATATATGTTTAAATTTAACTCACTGCTAAATAATAGTTTCCCTTTATATTATTTCGTTACAAAAATACGTGTGGTAGAAAAACAGAATAATATTACTGTTATGTATAATTTAAGTTCTTGTATCATATTTGAGAAAAGTATTTCTAATTACTACCCGCAAAAGATATATGGTGCAGAAAACTTAATTATGTGTCTTTATCATACGAAGGAAACAAAATTTTGGATATTGTGAATACCCATTTTGTTTTAAATAGCACAACAAATAATGATTTTTAACTATTTGTCCTGAAAATATGCAGCTTATAAAATATAAGTTGACATAATTCATAGGAAGGAATATACATGTGTCCAGCATTAATGACTGTCAAGAAACCTTTAAATAGAAAAGTCAGTGAGAGAACTGAAGTATTAACATGTCAAGTTTACTACGAGCTTCATGTTTTACTTGTCTGTAATCTAAATAATTAAACACAATGACGTGTTTGTTTTCTTTTACTTTGAAAACTTTCTAAGTATTGTATTGTATCTATTAATGTAAAAAAAAATAAATTCGTCCACGTGTCATGTAACATTTTCACCAAAGAAGATTTTAGCAACCCATTTTGAAAATCCAACATTTGGGATGGTATAACTGTATTTCACTGGTCTTTCTAACTGTATTAACAATGCTGTTTATTGAGGTGAACCATTGACACAGGATATTATTGTTCAAAGTTTTGCATGTGTACATAAAGTTGACCTTTTTTGTGAAGGACAAATTGAAACTAATGATAAAATTGAATGCTCGTTGACCACAAAGAGAAAGATACACTCACTGAGTATAAATAATTATAAGAAATGACTTTTTTTAATTAATTTTCAATAGTTTTTAGCTATAATGGAAAATAATAATAAATGTACATGTTTCATTCATTTTTCGAGTGTTTCAAATGATATAAAGACTTGAATGAGAAAATTCGTTCTAAAGTATTCAGAACATCAGCAGAGGTCACCATTTCACCTGAAGTCATGAACGTATGAATTCTGCCCTACACCAATTGCTCTCATTTGTGATGAAATTGAATTTTGAAAACATGGTTGACTCTCATATCAAGTGATTGGAGATAACAAGTCAGAACTCCAAGAGTGATCGTGAGGTTAGTACCTTTGGAAGTAACCAGGAATGATGTGGATGGCCCATAGTTGGCATGCTGTCCATTAAGAGTGAAAAATACACATGCACGTTCTATATAAACACAATTGGCCCACTTCTTCATCAAATAATCGGTGACACAACTTTTGCGATTGCATTGAACAATGATACCAGAAAACAGCTTCTCTCAGAGCATAGTGACTCTTGGAAATTTATTCTAAGGGAAAATGTGGTACCATCAGTAATCAGGAATAGACAATAGTGAAACTTGTCTTTTCATTGCCCGTTGTCGCTACTTTAACAAATTTTTCCCTTTGAGTGGTCATAGGAGGGCTAATTGGAACGTCAAAGGCTAGTGTCACCTCATCCGTATTACCTAATCTCAAGGCAGAGGAGATCATTTTTCTGTCATGGTTTTACTAGCATATTCTTGAACTTTACTATTTTACCTTCCTAGTTATTGGGCAGATTTTAACCTACTGAGGTCCATGTGTGAATGTCGAGCTTTTTCTGCCAAATAAAATGATATGGGTTTGGACTTAGTTGTGTAGTAGAAATATAAAGATGACGGCAGCAATCTCTTCACGTGAATTAACTGAAAACTTTACAATATTATAAAATATGTATTATTCTTGTGAAAATCAAATTCATGTATAAGTTTCATTATCGTATAAACTGTGGTGTTATTGTTCTGCAGACAAAAATAGTGTACAGTTAAGAAATGAAAAATTACGGGAATGTATTTGTTGAGAACTGTAATGTTTCCCAGAAAGGAACATGAAAAACATTTTTACCAGATAAAGTACTCTGATTGATACGTACATATATTTGTGTGCATGTATTGAACGTGCTAAAATCTATCTGTTTACTTCACATTGTAAGCAAGAGTATAAACTAAATCTTCATTTACTGCTAAATTTGGTCAGGCTTCTTGGTCTAATGATTGTAATTTGTCATCTCAAAGAATACCCTAATATTTTCTTTCAATTTGAGCTATCTCCCATGAAAATTTTTTTGTATTTATTGTACTTCTTTCTGTCTCTATAAAGTACATAGGAGTAAACAGTTAGGCATGCCATAATAATAGGAGTCTTATAATTTGTTTCTTCCTGATGTATAACCAAACTCATTACAGAACGAATCAGACAAGGTACAAATTAAAACTTTAACACAAATTTTATCGACAACAAGAGAAAAACACAAAACACTACAAACAATATGCTAGAATATAATAATTAATGAAAAGGAGGCTTGAGTAACCTAATTGAGTGCCTCACTACATTCAAACAAATAATGATGAAAAACAGTTGTTAAAAAGCAAACATTAACATGGGGAGTAAAAAATACATAGTATGGTATTATACTACCTTTTTCCATGTTTGATAACCGAATTTTATTTTCATCACTAAGTGGAAATCAAACGAGCAGAGTGTAGTACAATCTACATGTTTAGGCTTAGTACGATTTTTTTATAAAATTCTTTTTTTTTGACGTCTGTGTATCTTGACAATAATCCTGAAACACAATTTTTCTTGGAATGAGGCTGTTACGATAAGAACGTACTAAATTCCCTCCTTGTTTTCGGAATCCATCTAGTGTATGAGGACAACTTAAACACAAGTTTTATTTTACTAATTGATTAACTTTAAAGTGAAATACACCATCGTCAAGTCTCCATACTAGCTAGTACTAAAGTCTACCCATTAAGAGTAAATTCAATGTATATATTAATAAAGCCACATTTTTAGAATCTTTAATTAAACAACTGCCAACCTTTTATGTTACTGCTATAACCGTTTTTTGTTTATCTTTCAACTGAAAT